>NC_084850.1:11661616-11961616 GCF_033115175.1 Lepus europaeus
CATGTTGACTTTTTTATGCTTTATTGTAATGTGTATATTATAAGAGAAGTAAGTTTCAGTACATAGGTAGTTTCCACTCTCTATTCAGTCTTCTTAGTTGTCTAGGCTGTGATGCAGTGTAGGATGTGTGAGTACTAACTTGGCTGTTAAATCTCAAATGGATCTATGACTTCACTTGCTCGTTGGAAGATCATTATATTGAATGACACTAGTTTCTAATGTAATATTCTCTACAGTGGAGTTAGCACTGAAAGGTCATTATTTCATCTTAAATGTTATTAGAGCAGGGTAAACCAAAAGCCCATTGATGTATATTTATATTCAATGTTTAAGGACCATCACAAGAAGATAGAGTGAATGTTCTTCTTGAATTTCCAAGTCAGATAATTTGATCCTAATCTTTTCTCTTTTGGAAAAGTGAATAGAATCAGAGAGGGGAAGTAACTTACTTAAGGTCACTCAGTACATTAACAGTCAGTCTTGTGTGGGACCTGATTCTCCTGACTCACAAGATGTTATTTCCATTGCACTGTTCTATTTGGAAGTTTCAGAGAGGAGAAAGATCTCTGTGTGAGGTTTCAGAGAGACATTCCATCAAAGCATAAAGAATAGTCCCTCCTGTTTGAATTTTTACAAAAGAAAAAAAACAACTTCCTTTGTAAATTGCACTGAAGATGGCACTCTAGTAATAACCTCACAGTAGAAATGACATGAATGTATTCATTATTTCAATCCTAAATTTCAATTTTGATGTTATTTCTTGAGCTTGGCAAATGAAAAAAAAAAAGGATAATTTATTGTAATGTCATGTTCTCTAGTAAGAGTTGAGTCTATCTTTATTATTTTCGCTCAATTAGATAGAATTGAATTTATTCCACAAAGAATTATACTTCAGTATGCAGCTTAACAGTCTGCATTAAGAATATCATCCGAAAATTAGCTTAAATGCAAAAAAATTCTCAGAAATACTTATTTGAATTTCATTCCAGAGATACAGAATTTTTTCTTTATAAAAGACAAAATTTTAAGGGTGCTTATTTGTTTATTTTGGATATTTTTGCCTTTAAAGAGTATGAATATATCCCAGATGATTCTGAAATGAAGTTCTGAATTTGTCTTCATTCAGTACCATTAACTAGAACCCCTTTATTTGTGGCTGCTATGTATTTCCTTGGCCCCTTTAATCATGAAGTGTATTCCTTCAGGTACTAGTTACTCATTGAAAATTAACAGTTTTACAGAATGGAATATCACTTCCCTTCTAAATAGTCACATTGTTAAATGTACAAATAAGCTTTGCCTAAATAATTTTATGTGCAAGCAGAGAAGAATAAAAGGTAATAAAACTACTTAATTTGGTTTGCTACTCACATCTTGCTTATTAGAGCAAGGCATATTCGCCCTTCTGCCTTCCCTCTCTCTTCATTTCACATACCCACTGATGCCACTGCCTCACCTTGCCTGCTACTTATGCAGCCCTCTAGTGCTTCACTCTTCTGACAGTGGCCATATAATCCCATTCCTATTAAAACTCTGCTTTTATTCAATGTTTTGTTTTTCCTACTTAATTCAGATTCAGATTCCAAAATCACATGCATCTAATTCACAGGCACATTAAATGAGTCAGTACTCTCAGAGGCATTTGCATATTTTTAGAGAAGATATCCAGGAGTAGGATAGGAGATCACATTAGTTGAACAAATGGCACTTAAGAATTATGGCAGAGTGGACAAGTCAGCCTTTCTTGCGATCCCCCAGTTTCATCACATATAAAGGTGTTACAGTTCAGATCAGTGGTGACACTGACTTAAAAGTGCTATCATGAAATCCCATGTTAAGTTCTCTTAGTGGCTTTTCTTCATTGAACTTTATTCATTTAGACTGGCATACAGGAGTCCATTAACTAGAGCTCTCCTGTGGAAATATTTCGGTTAAAGTCCTGAAGGGTAAGTTAAGTTAATTGTTGAAGAACAGTATTAGAGAAAGCATGTGAAGCTAAGAGAACAACATGGTATAAGACTCCAGGATGAGTATTAGGTCATTATGTGGTACAACTGAGCTAGGCAGGGGTTACACCAGGGGTTGTAGAACGTTTTCTATAAAGAGCTGGAGAGCAAATACTTGAGGTTTTGCAAGTCATGTCGTCTTTGCTATAACTAGTCAAATATGAAAGCAGTCACAGAGAATGAATAAATGGGAGTGGCTGTGTTCCATTAAAACTTTACAGTCTAGGGGATGGATTTGACTCATAGACCAGTGGTGACAAGCCCTAAGCTAGATAGTGAAAACCCTGGTATGAGACTGACTGACATGTGCTTTGGGAAGTCAGTGAAGCTTTTAAAAAGAATAGAAATTCCATGGTTAGGCTTGTTTAGGACAGATTTCTGAACATTATATGGAGGATGGACTAGAGGGAATTAGGAATAGAGTATCAGTAGGGGAAACAAGTCAGGAAGCTTTTGCAATTAGTACTGAAAAAAATGAAGGCAAACAAAGCTGTGATGAAGTATGTACTTGTGAGCTCTATTTTAAATATAGACTCTGCAAGACTTGCCAGCAAGCTAGATATAAATGTCAAGAGTGACAGTGAAGCCAAGGAGGACTTTAAGTCCTATGCCAAGAGAAATTTGATGGATGGAGATGCTGCTCACTGAGATGAGGAACTCCAGGGGAGAGAAGAACGTGGAGAGGAGGTATCAAAAGAACAAGACATGTATTTTGGACATGTTATGTTTCAAATGCCCCAAGCGTCTTCAAGTTGTTGAGTATGTGACTGACTTTTGCAACAGGAGCTCAGAGAAGAGATTAGGCCATAGACAGGATTGAGAATCATTATCATGGACATTGAATTCATAGGAGATTGCACCTGCACTTTGTCACTGTGCCTTGTTTTCTCCTTGTGCACCTTTTGCATCAGAATCACCCAAGGTACTTGTTAAAATTCAACTCTCAGATTCTTCCCAGATTCTCTGTGGGTAAGGCCAAGGAATGTGCATTTTGAAGCTTCCAACGTGGTAGCTATTTATATTAGATTATGAGAATCCCTGAGGTCTAGGAAACTTGGAAGAGAAAGCACCTACATAAAATAGAAATGGTAGACTGCTAAAGGAAAAATAAGGAGGGCATGTGTTCCTGGAAGCAAAAGAAAAGAGCTTTACAGGATGGACTCAGTGACTGATCATGTTTAGTGTTGCTGAGATAGCAGTCCTAATTAGGGTTTCCTGGTACTGATCCCACTTGGATTGCATACAAGACAGATGTGATAACAGCTGGGGACTCTGTGCCCTAACAGGAGACAGACTCTCAGAAAAAAAACTCCACAGAGAACGGATGGTCTGAGAAATGAGAGAGATGAATCAGGACCAGATTACTGCGCAAAGTGGGACCAAAAGATCAGTGCAAGTAAGACTTTAGGATTCCAGAGAGGAGGCATAGACACAGCAAAGCCAGCAGTAGAGTTGTGCACAGAGCAGGGGTTACAAGTGGGCACCAAGGGTCAATTGCCCTGGGGAACAGGGTCAAGTTGCATTGTATGATCACCAAACTCCAGCACTTTTTAAGAGGCATGGTATCAAGTTCTGCCGCACCTGGAATGAGGAACAAAGGAATATTAGAGCATCAGCCATTTGCTGTAGTCTTTGAATTGAACCAAATTCCGCCAGGAAAGCTACACTCCTACCCTATGCTGCCATGGCAACATCTCCTTAATAGAATGTGTTCTTTAAAACTGAGTTAATGCACATTCAGTAAATGCCTACTGTGTGTGTGTGTGTGTGTGTTTTCTGTGATGCAAGCAGGAAGAGGCAGAAAATTTGGACCATGTCCCAGCCCCTAAGAGCTCATAACCTACGGAAGGAGGCAGGTGTGAACATAAGTATTGCATCACAGTGCCAATGCAGTATTTTAAAGGCAGTGTGCTACAATAACAGGTGCTCAGCTATGGGGAGTAAGAAGGGTTTCATCTTGTTAGGACATGGTAAGCTAACCTTTGAAGGATGGCTTGGATGTTGAAAGGAAGAGAGGAAAGTTCCAGCTGAATGGTATATGGCAGAGAGGTTTGGGAGCACATGATACAGTAGATTTAATTGTGCAGTATGGCTGGATTGTGTGCCTCCTATGGGATATCTCCCACTGATTACCTACCATGTTCTTATAGATGGCTCCCAAGGACCTCAAGCTCAATGTGTGCCAGACTTATTATCCTCTCTGTACACAAAATTCTTATAGCCTTCTCCATACTAGTAGACAGCCCTCATCTTTTTTCGTGTCATACCGATCTCCTTCCTGTCCTTTGCCTCACATCAGAAAAGTCTTCACATCGCCCCCAAGTTCTTTCCTTTCCATGTTGTCTTGGACTCTCCTGTACCTCTGCTGATGTCTCCCTGCTGCCCCTCCCCCTTTGCTGGCACTCTCCCATCTATTTTCCACGCAGGTTCAATTTTAGTATCATTAAACTTCAAGTCACATTCAAGTTCCTTCCAAGAATTCTCATTTCTTTTAAGACAAGATAAAAATATCTAAAACACCATTTTCATTTATTGGGTATGTATGAATTGCCAGTCAGTGTCATAAGCATTTAGCGTGTGGCATGCAAATTCCTTTCTTTCTCATTTTTCACTGTTTATTGAACCACATATCATTTTTATTGTATGAATTTAAAGTGTACAACCCGATGTGCTTATATACATATACACAGTGAAATGATTATCATGGTCAAGCTAATTATTCATTCCTTACAGAGTTACCTTTATGTACCCATGTTATAAAAGCTCCTAAAGTCTACTTTGTAAGCAAACATTTGTTAATGATACAGCAGTATTACCTATGGCCTTCATACAGTATATTCGATATCTAGAATTATTCATCCTATGTAACTCCAATTTTGTTCTCTTTTTGATCTAATCCTTATTTTGTGCCACCCCATGATCCTGGTAACTGGAGTTCTGTTTCTAAACATCTGACTTTTTTTTTTTTTTTTAGATTCCACATATAAGTGACATAATGTGATATTTGTCTTTCTGTTGTCTGACTTCTTTCACTTAGCATAAGGTCTTCCAGGTTTATTCATGTTGTTGCAGTTAACAATATCTCCTATTTCAAGGCCTTATAATTTTCTACTTTATATGTATGTTATAGTGGCTTTATCCATTCTTCCATCCATAAATGCTTAGGCTGCGTCTATCTCTTGGGTATTGTGAATAAGGCTTCCATGAACAAATGACTGTATATATCTCTACAGGTAATGATTTTATTTCCCTTAGGAATATATCCTGTCTAAGTATAGCTGGGCCATGTAGCATTTTTATTTTGACTTTTTTGAGAAACGTCCATATTGTTTTCTATAATGGCTGTATCAACTTACATTCCCATAAACAATGTTGTGTTTCTTCACAACATTCCCAACACTTGTTTCTTTTCTTTTACATAATAGCCATTTGGATAGGTGTTAAGAAATATCACATTATGGTTTTTTAATCTTATTTTAAAATTTATTTATTTATTTGACAGGCAGAGTTAGAGAGAGAGAGAGAGGTCTTTTATCCGCTGGTTCACTCCCTAGATGGTTGCAACGGCTGGAGCTGCACCAATCCGAAGCTAGGAGCCAGGAGCTTCTTCTGGGTCTCTCACACGGGTGCAGGGGTCCAAGGACTTGGGCCATCTTCTACTGCTTTCCCAGGCCATAGCAGAGAGCTGGATCAGAGTGGACAGGACTAGAACCGGCTCCCATATGGGATGCTGGTACTCTAGGCAGCAGCTTTACCAGCTATGCCACAGCACTGTCCCCACATTGTGGTTTTGATTTGTATACCTCTGACGATTAATTATTCTGAGCACCTTTCCATATCTGAATTCTCTGTTTTTATGTCTTCTTTGGAAAATAAGCCAATTCATATCCTTTGTCCATTTTTAAATCAGCCTTGCATTATTTTTTCTATTGAGTTCTCTGAGTTTTTTTATGTTTGGATACAAAACCCTAATACGATAAATATTTTATAAAAATTTTCTGCCAATATATAGGATGTCTTTTAAAATTTTTTTTGGCTGTTTCCTTTGCTGTGCCAAAACTTTTTAGTTTGATGTACTCCTGTTTGTTTATTTTTGCTTTTTGTTGCCTGAGCTTTTAGTGTGATATCCAGAAGATCACTGCCGAGGCCAATGTCAAACAGTTTTCTTCCTATGTTTTCTTCTAACAGCCTATGCGATAAGCATTACAATTGTTTCTCATGTAAATATTAAGAAACGGAGGCAGAGATTATATACTAAGTGATGGAGCTGAAAAATAAACCCAGGCATTCTGGCCATAGATTGCAAACTTTACTATGCTGTATGAATTCTACAAAAGATAAACTATTTACTGTGGTCTACATAGCTGGCATGGCTGCATCTCCACAGGTCTTGCCAGCCTTAACTCATGCCATTGTTTCCTTCTTTCCCTTAATATTCTGAGCTGCATACTGAACTAAATTGTTGCAATTATGTGAACATGAAATCCTCTCTTCTCTTCAGGCTTTTGGACAAGACAGTTACATCCCTCTGCCTAAAACACACTTGGTTTCTCTCTTTGCCAAGTTGACTTCTATTTTTATCAAAGATCTCATCTTACTCATCACCTCCGCTGGGAAGCCCCTTCTTCACACTCCATAGTACACTCCTTAATGCTGATTTCAACTCTTTGCACCTCATATCAAAATTTCATGTGTTATTATCTGTCTCCCTCATGAAAATAAACTGGAAGTGCAGGATCCATATACTGTTCTTGCATCCCCAATGTCTACCATAGCACCTGGAACCTAGGATGTGGTGAACATATACTTACTTTTTAAGATTTATGTTATTTATTTGAATGACAGAGTTATAGAGATAGAAGAGACAGAGAGAGGTCTTCCATCCATCTGTTCACTCCCCAGATGGAAGCAACAGCCAGAGCTGGGCCCATCTGAAGCCAGGAGCCAGGAGCTTCTTCCAGTTTTCCCATCTGGGTGTAGGGACCCAAGGACTCAGGCCATCTTCTACTGCTTTCCCAGGCTATAGCAGAGAGCTGGATCAGAAGTGGAGCAGCCAGGTCTCAAACCAGTACCCATATGGGATGCCGGCCCCAACATATACTTATTGAAATAATAAATATAATGATGGATGTGACAGCAGAACAAATCTGATAGATGTTTTGGAATCAATTTTCAAAGATTTTAGGTGCCATATCAAGATGTTTACTTTTTCTGCAGACAATGGAGTGCCACTGGAGATTTTTGAGATGGAAAAACATGATCTAAATCTATTATTTAGGAAGGTGAAACTGGCACTTTTTGATATTAGAGACAAAATTAAGAAGGAAAACAGATAATTAGGATGGCATTAAGATAATTAGAAAATATCAACCAGTGTTTACTGCATTAAAACTGCCTCCATACTCAGCTACATGCTCCTTGGAAAAACCTATGTAGGTTATGCTTCTGTGGGTCTGCTTTAGACTGCACGCCTGTGGGTTGGCTGAACTAGGCTGACCTAGGCTGGCTTATGTCCAAACAGGTTCAGTTCCGTCTTCTTCATATATCTCTCATTCTTCTGGGACCAGATGGACACCCAGGGGAACCTTTTTTCCTTGCAGTGTGGAAAGCACAAAAGGATAAGCCCAACTACATAATTCTGTATCAAGCCCTGCTTGCAACATGTCAAGGACCATATCAGACTCACAGGCAAGCCCAACAACAATGGGTTTGGGAGAATATTCCTTTCATTGGAGATAAAGGGGACAGATTGAATATTTGCTGAACAATAATCTAATTTACCTCAGATGTTGTTGGCATGGTCTGTTATCAGTGGTTTTCAACTGGGGAGTAACAAGGCATACCCCACCTTGGAAGGTGAAAAAGAATTTTAGTGTGTGTATTTTTCAGTGCATGGAAAATGGAATTGATAGAAAAGTTTACTTTCGTACAAAAGTTTCTGAAATCTATGCATACAAAGGATCTTCAAAAAGTTCATGGAAAATGAATGCTACAAAAAAGCTATGCATGAATTTCAATTTTCTGTACCAAAATGAATTTATCTTTTTTTTTTTTTTTGGACAGGCAGAGTGGACAGTAGAGAGAGAGAGACAGAGAGAAAGGTCTTCCTTTTGCCGTTGGTTCACCCTCCAATGGCCGCCGCAGCTGGCGCGCTGCGGCCGGCGCACAGCGCTGATCCGATGGCAGGAGCCAGGTGCTTCTCCTGGTCTCCCATGGGGTGCAGGGCCCAAGCACTTGGGCCATCCTCCACTGCACTCCCTGGCCACAGCAGAGAGCTGGCCTGGAAGAGGGGCAACCGGGACAGGATCGGTGCCCCGACCGGGACTAGAACCTGGTGTGCCGGTGCCGCAAGGTGGAGGATTAGCCTATTGAGCCGCGGCGTCAGCTGAATTTATCTTTTAATTCTGTTTTTCCAAGTAGGTTTTGAAAAGCTATTATACATGCATTTTTAAATTTTGTTTGCTTATTTGAGGGATAGAGAGAGAAAAAATAATATTGAGATTGCTGGTTCACTTCCTAAATGCCTACAAGAGCCAGGACTGGATGAGGCTGAAGTCAAGTGTCAGGAACTCAGTTCTGGTCTGCCATGTGGCTGGCAGATACCCAAGAACCTGAGCCATCCCCTGCTGCCTTCCAAGATGCACATAATAAGGAAACTGGAATTATAAGAGGGCTAGGACTCAAACCAAAGTACTCTGATTTGGAATGCACATATACCAAATTGCATCTTAACCACTATGCCAAATGCACACCACTGATTATACATATTTTTGAATCCTACATTCCTTTTCCCATCACAATCATTAGTAGTAAAAGTAATTGTTATTCATAAGAATATCATGTCCCTGAAATCTGGTAGGATGGAACAAAAGTTTAAGAAGCAGTGTTACAGATGAGAGATGATGTGGCTCTAGGAGATGGGAGGGGAAATACACTGGACAAATGATTGGATTCAGAGTGTAGGGAGAAAGAGATTCGATGATGATCAAAAATATTAGAGACCAAGTAATTAATAACATAGATATAGGTTGAACATGAGAGGAAGTAATTTATTAATTGAAGAAATACTCGTGTCTATTGTGTACAAATACCTTTTTTCTTTTTAAAATTCATTCATATAAAAGGAACAGATTTCTTGTATTTCATACATTTAAAGAACATAATGATACTACCCACCTTACTCTCTCTGCCTCCTACCCTCTTTCCTCCTTCCTTTCTTATTGTTCTTTCAATTTTTGTTTTGACATACTTTCAACTTATTTTATAATCACACGCTTAATCCTCCACTAAATAAATAATTCAACAAGTAGTAAGTAGAAAACCACTATTCTTCAGAAGTATAGACCAAGGCTATAAAAAATAATCAATTCTTAATAAGTCAGTCTCACTCATATACATTACATTTTTGTACCCTATAAATTAGTTACCACAAATCAGAGAAAATGTAATATTTTTCTTTAGATACTGGCTTATTTCAATAAGCATAGTTGTCTCTAATTTCATCCATTTTGTTGCAAAGACAGGATTGCATTCTTTCTTATGACTGAATAATATTCCATAGTGAATGCATACCACATTTTCTTAATTCAGTTGTTGCTTAATGGGCATCTGGATTGATTCCACATCTTAGCTATTGTGAATTAAGCTTCTATAAATGTGGGAGTACAGATAACTCTATCATATGCTGATTTCATTTCCTTCAGATAAATTCCCAGGAGTGGGATGGCTGGGTCATACGGTACATCCATTTTCAAATTTCTTTATTCACTGACATAAATAATAAATATATGGTTCCAAACAGATGTTACATAAAAGACATATATACACATACATATTATATGTTCTACAAAGAAGTAAATATCCTATCAAGAAGAAGAAATTGTGAGTGCTCAATTCCACCGGTAGAGATAAACAGTGGAGAAAGTTGCAATAGATTTGAGCCTTAAAAATGGATGTGACTTCGACAGTGAGAGTGAAAGAGAGTGTAAGCAAGAACAGAGTTAAAAGTGTCTGGAATATGTGAGCACAATATATAAAGGGTTAATGAGGAATAGTTATGGAAACATAGGTATTCTTCAGTCTCTTTTGAAAGCAAGAAACAAATACAATTCAAATTAGCTTATAAAAAAAGGAAAATTCTAGAAAGTATTCTAACATATCTGAGCAAATCAGAAGAAGAACAAAGAAAGAGTGTAGTAGTCCAAAACATAACATTAACCACAGGATTCCACAAAGTACATCTCTCTAGCCCACACTTTTATTTGTCTATTTTTTCCTTTCCTGCTACTCTTCCATCCCTAATGTAGCCTTCCTACAAATTCTGTTAATTCTGCCTTCAAGAAATACCGAGAATCTTCCCACCTCCTCCAACTCTATGACCATCACCTAGGTCTGAAGCATTTCTCTTCCTCTCCTAGATATTGCAATGGCTTTCTAACTGATCTTCTTGTTAATACTCCTGTACCTCTTGTGTGTTTTTAACATGGTAGGGAAAGGGATCCTTTAAACACTGTATACATCTTTGCTGTTCCAAACCCTCTAGTGTTTCCCATTTCTTTCAGAATAAAAAGCTGACATTCTTACAATGGTCTATAAAGCTATACACACTCTAGCATCTATTACTGTTCTGACCTTATCAGCTATTACTTTCTCCATTATTTACCCTGTTCCAGGTATCCTGACTACCCTGATGTTCTTCAAACATGTCAGATACATTCTGATTTTGTGATATTTAGAGTTTCTTCTTGCTTGACATTGCATCTCCAGAAAGTCTCATAATTCATACCTTTACTTCCTTAAGTCTTTTTTTCAGAGATATATTTGTTTATTTGCAAGCTAGAATTACAGAGAGGGAGAGGGAGAGGGAGAGGGAGAGGGAGAGGGAGAGGGAGAGGGAGAGGGAGAGGGAGAGGGAGAGGGAGAGAGAGAGAGAGAGAGAGAGAGAGAGAATCTAATTTCCTTATGTTTTAACTAACTGAAAAGTTACCTTCTCAATGAAGCCTATCATGACTGCCCAATTTAAAATTGCAACCTGACTGCTGCACTCCAAATCCCATCCTTACACTGCTCTACATGTTCCCTTTCAGCCTGCTATATAATCCATTTTTATTATGTTTATCACTGCCCATCACACTTTTTGAAAATATGAAGTCCAAAGAGCTCAAATGTTCATGTGCTTTCTTTACATCTCTAGCATATAGGTAAATGCCTTGAATGAAATAAGAGTTTAATAACTTTGTCAAAATGCATTAATGAAACTATAATGTGAACATTCTCATTTGACTGTCACAGTTAGGTGGAATGTTAGTGAGGGACCCTGAGTCAGAGGGAAGAAAGAGCTAGAAGAAAGGAGGAATATTCTTGCAGACAAAATAATCACTCCACAAAGCCCAGCTACAATGTGAATTTCCAGTGACACCCTTCCTGAACCCTAGTTCTTCTCTATACTCAAAGACCTTTGAATAATTCCCCATACAATAGCGTGGATCAGATGCATATGAATTGGTTATGTACTGGTCTTTTCCTTTGACAATGTTGAACTTTACCTGAGTGCTGTGCTCCTGGAAGAGTGACAGTTAAGATGAACTTCTATCATCCATCCCTTTGTATTCTCTGAAGCGGTCTATTACAAACAAGCACTCTTTCCCATATGATTACTAAGATTCATGAAAGATGCCCCTTAAATACCTATGATGGGGCCAGATGTGGACCCTCCAAATTCCCATCCTTTGTCACACAAATGATCAGCTGAGACGTTTGTTCCCACTCATATATCAGAACTAAGTTCTCACTGGCTTGCCATGACCAAATTTTGTCAGGCTTCTCTTCCTTCCCCAGGCCCCTGCAGTTTGACCCACCCTTAGCCTGAACCTGCTCTGCTGGAAGCTCCTCTGGACAATAAGTTAGCTTCAGTGTGAAACATTCGCTGAACTCTACCCAATCATGCCACCCTTTCTCATTCATTCCACTTCCTTATATCCAGGTCTTTTCAGCTGTTTAAATATCTTTTTGTAAAAGAGAAGCCCCTTCCATGCTTGACCTCTGACACATTTCATGACTAGGGCCTCTCCCCATTGGTATTCGTTCCCTCTCTCAATTGCAAGAATCCCTTTCCCCTCTTTCCTAATAATTGTTTTGAATACATTGTCTCCTTGATTAATCCCAGATTTGCTTTTTACTTTATGTGATTGATTCTATTCTTTTCTTTTTTGATGGACTGTGGCCATGTATGATTCAGCTCTAGACATCCTGTACCCAGTACCAAGCCTGCCAGGGTAGGCATTGCTATATATTAGCTGAATGAACACACACAAGTGAATAAATGTGTTATGCCAGGTGCTGAGGGATTTTCTTGGCAAGATAAAGGAGAATGATAATTCTTCCCCTCCTCCAAAGATTCTGTATATCTGATAGTTCCTTTGATGATGTACTGAACTTTGGCTTTGTTTAGGCAAAAATTTCAGTTTATAGCTGGGACACAGAACTGACCTAAATCATGTCATAGGCCTGTGTTTCTGGTTGTTTATCCCCAATCTAAATTAGAAAGGGTTGAATTCAAGAGGTTCTCAATTGAATTTGAATTTACGTTCTAGCTTAGCAAGGTCCTTGAAGGAGTTTGGAGTATTGTTTTTAAAACCTTGAAAGCTGAACTGGCAGTGCATTGTTCCTGCTTCTATTGGTGGATGTACTCTGCTAAGCTCACATGCAGCTTTTGTTGCAGGGATTCTTGTTGTTCTACTTCTTTGCAGGCATCTTGCAGTTGACAGAATTGAGTACTGCAGGTTTGTCTGAACAGCTCTCAACAATTTTATTCAAGGCAAAGACGCTGCACCCCTCCCAGTGATTTTTATGTGGATCTTTGTGGTTTCCAGTTTGTCTTCTCACCTGATGCTGAGGATATCACTTAATTTCCTCCCCCCACCCCTTTTCTCTTTCTCCATAAAAAAAGTCAGTGGGCATTTATCTTTTTGTGTGTCTGTTTTGTTCTTTGAGGAAGGAACACCATTTGGAGTGTGGCTTCCTTGTTCCACTTTGAAATTAGGCAGCAGGCAGGGCAGACTACTCAGTTGCAATTACATTTCAAAAAAGAATTGAGAGTCAGATATTAACAGTGAGAAGGAGCGCAATGTTTCGAACTTGAGGCTGTGTTTCCATCTACTGTATTCAAAATATGACTGGTAAGAAAGCCATCCAGTCAGGAAAGATTCAAGATCTAACCTGTCCTTTTCAAAGGGCTTTTTTTTTTGACAGACATGGAATCGGTCACATCCCATGAAAAGCAGACTTGTGGGGGAAGAAGCCCCAATAAAAAAATGTTGAGCCGTGGCTCAACAGGCTAATCCTCCGCCTTGCGGCGCCGGCACACCAGGTTCTAGTCCCGGTCGGGGCACCGATCCTGTCCTGGTTGCCCCTCTTCCAGGCCAGCTCTCTGCTGTGGCCAGGGAGTGCAGTGGAGGATGGCCCAAGTGCTTGGGCCCTGCACCCCATGGGAGACCAGGAGAAGCACCTGGCTCCTGCCATCGGATCAGCGCAGTGCGCTGGCCGCAGCACGCTACCGCGGCGGCCATTGGAGGGTGAACCAACGGCAAAAGGAAGACCTTTCTCTCTGTCTCTCTCTCACTGTCCACTCTGCCTGTCAAAAAAAAAAAAAATGTCCCTACCACAGAAGGATACAGCAGAGAAAGTCAGAAATCCCAGGCTCCAATTTGAAGTGGTAGTGAGGCATCCTGGCTTAGAATCTAAGCCTGAAATGACAAGTGAGGGGAGAGATCTGAATGTGCTTGTTAAATCTAGATGATGTCACCCATTCTTGCTTTTCACTTCTCTGAAGTTCTATATTTGCTTGTTTTCTCTATTTTAAAGTGGAAGGAGCAGAAATAATAGGTCATGTGAATGTAAAACAGCCTGTTAAGTAGTCAATGAAAATTTTTGGCCAGTACTCTGGCATTTGCCATATCATAGTCAGCGATAGTTGTCCTCCCTTCTTACTGACTTCTATATGTATATTTGCCTGTCAATAATAGCAGGACTCAAAATATCATTTTATAGTTATGGTCTCCCATGTAGCAGTTTAGGACAGGGGTGGAAAATTTGGGAAAGGGACAGTAAGAAATTGAAATGTTAAGAGAGTATTTTCCAGCATTAAATATTATTACTTACTTTATATAATAAAATTGAAAGATATGGGGTGGCACTGTATTTAGATTTTCCTGACTGAAGGTCAGAAAAAAGGATTAAAATTTATTTGCAAAGAAACTGACTATAAATGATTTGAATTAGCAAAAATCCAGGGACTCAATATCATAGAAAAGGTAATTATAACAAAAAGGAAAAAAAAAGATTTTTCTATGTTATGTTTTCTGGTAAAAAGTGGAGATGGATATTTTCTGCTCTCATCTTCTTTACTTTTGCTCTCAAATTCCATATACATTCACTCAAAGATGCCTTAGATTTTCTTTTGTGATCTGCTATGTTCAGACATTGTTGCTTATCTGTTTGGGTTTCCTTTCAGCTTTCACTATTGGCCACATCTAATGCAGTCTGGCTACATCCTGAGCTGTTGTCATCTATCCAACAGAGACATACCCTATGTGAGTGTAGAAAACAGTAATATAACACTTGAAAGGTCAAGTGTGGTTAATTCCTTTGTCCATCTGGTGACGAATCTTTTTCTTCCTTCTCCCTGTCTCTTCATAGGAGTGGTGCTAAAAAACAAGAGTGATTAAATACACTATACTGTCCAACTCAAGGAAATTTCAGCATATCAAAGAGGCTAATAACTTTTTGCCAAATTCCCAGACCTGAGCAAAATACACACATTTATCTGGTAGTTCTGGTACTGCAAGCTGGAAAAAATTTAGCAATTTTAGAAAAGTCTACTCTACTGAGATACTTTTCAGAGGCTATATAACTCTGTCATCAAGAATTCTATATAACCAGCAACACCAAAAGCCCAGTTGGTTGGTTGGTTTTATGTGGGAAAAAATACTAATTGATTTATTCAATTAGTCTCTTTCCTCACCTGCCATGTAGCTGTTATTTAATAGCACTTATTGAGCCCTAGTATGGGTCAGTCCCAGAGAAATAAATTCGTTAGTATGATCTTGCTTAATATTCTTAGCAAACTTTGTACAAATGTGTACTACAATTAGATATTTTACCTGGGTTTTTCATAATCTGACTTTTTCTAGAGTTCACATAGTTTTATTATGAGTATGATGATACCAAAAAATTTCAGTACAATTTTCACATGAATAAAAAGGTAAATAATGCCTAAGGTTTATTGAAGTTCATATATTGCCATTGAGACCATAATGATTGTCATTGGGGCTCCTTATTACAATACTTCCCATCATTTTTCAGTTGTACAGATTGGATCCCCTGTGATGTGTGTATTATTGAAAATCACATCTCCCTTAGGCAGCCAACAAATTATTCTTAATCATTACAATGAAATTTTAAAAATTTTTATTGGGATAATGACATTTAACATGAGATCTACTCTTTGAACAGATATTTGAATATAAAATACATTATAGGTAAAATGTTATACAGATCTTTAAAACTTACTCACGTGGCGTCACTGAAACTATTTGAATATGAACACCCCTTGAATAGAAACTTTTCATTTCTCTCTCTCACCCTAACACTTGGCAACCCACAGACTCTCTCCAGTTCTGTGTATTTGACTACTTTAGATATCTCATGTAAATAGAATCATGGATATTATTTCTTCTGTGACTGGCTTATGTCTATCATATTAATCGCTGTTCTCATACATGATGGGAATTTTTCTTTTTAAAATATAAATAATGGTCCATTGTGCATGTTTGTGCCTGTATCACAATTTGTTTATGTAGTCATATGTCAATGGGAATTTAGGTTACTGCCACCTCTTCCCTATTGTGAATAATACTATGATGAGCATAGTTATGCAAATATCTCTTTGAGAAAATGATTTCAATTCTTTTGAATGAATACCCAAAAATGAGATTTCAGAATCACATGATAGTCCAAGTTTTAAGATGTTGAAGAACCTTCAAACAAATCCATGGTAGCTGCACCATTTTGCAGGCCCAACAACAGTGTACAAGGGTTTCAAATTCTCCCCATCCTCACCAATAAATGTCTTTTCAAAATATATAGTAGCCATTTTAACACATGCCAGGTGATATTCCAATGTGATTTTGATTTTTCATTTTCCTGATCAGTTACATTAAACATCTTGTCATACACCTGTTGGCTGCTTTTATATGTCTTCTTTGAAAGAATGTCTATTCAATTCTTTACTCTAGTTTAAAGTTGGATTCCTAGTTTCTTTCCTATTGAGTGGTTAGGAGTTCCTCACCTGTTTTGAAAATTAACCCTTTGTCAGATTTATGATTTGCAAATAGTTTCTCCCATTCTAAAGGCTGTTTTCTTAATTCTATTGATATGTTTCCTTTGTTGTACAGAAACTTTTTATCTTGATGTAATTCCACTAAGTGAGTTTTGCTTATGTTGCCTATGATTTTTGTATGATACCTATGAAATCATTGCTGAGACCAATGATATGTAGATTTCCTCCTATATCTTCTTTTAGTAGTTTAACAATTTCAGGTCTGACACGTAAGTCTTATTCCATTTTAAGTTGATTATTTTTGTGTGTAGTGCAAGATAAGGGAGCAATTTAGTTACTTTGCATGTGGAGCTCTAGTTTTTCCAACACCATTTGTTGAAAATCCTTTCCCCATTGTTAATTCTTTACACCTCTGTCAAGGATCAATTGA
Source organism: Lepus europaeus (assembly GCF_033115175.1). Classification (NCBI taxonomy): domain Eukaryota; kingdom Metazoa; phylum Chordata; class Mammalia; order Lagomorpha; family Leporidae; genus Lepus; species Lepus europaeus. The sequence goes on from NC_084850.1 coordinate 11,678,391, forward strand.
CCATGTATGCATGGATTAATTTATGAGTTTGCTGTTCTATCCCATTGGTGTTGTTTGTCTGCCTTTATCCTAGTGTCATACTGTATTGATTATTGCTGCTTTGTAATGTGTTTTTAAATCCATACATGTATTGATTCCAGTTTTGTTATTTCTCATGATTATATTGGCAGTCGATAACCTTTGTGGTGCCATATTAATTTTAGAATTTGTTTCTGTTGTTTGACAGGGATTACATTGAATCTGTAGATAACTTTGGCTATTATGAACATTTTAATGTTATTAAGTCTTCCAGTCCATGTACATAGAATTTTTTTTCCCATTTACATTTATCTTCTTTCATTGCACCAGTGTTGCATAGCTTTCAGGGTACAAATCTTTCACCTTCTTAATTAAGTTTATTTCTAAGTATATTATTAATTTTGATACTATGGTTAATTAGGTTGATTTCCTAATTGCATTTTTGGATAGCTTGTTGTTAGTGTACATTAATGTAACTGATTTTTGTATGTTGCTTTTGTAACTCTACTCATTTTTTATTAATTCAAATATAACTTTTGTGGAGTCTTTATAGTTTCCTGTATATAAGTCCATGTTGTCTGCAAACAGGTATAATTTTAGTTCTTTTCCAATTTGGATGGCTTTTATTTGTCTCACTGCCTAATTACTCTGGCTAGGACTTCCAGTACTATGTTGAATAGAAGTGGAGTGTGAGCATTCTTGACTTATTTCTGATCTTAGAGGAAAAGCTTTTAACTTTTCTCCATTGAGATTAACATTATCTGTGGGCTTTCTTTATATGACCTTTATTAGGTTGACATGGCTTTCTTAAATTGCTAGTTTAAGTGATTTTTATCATGAAGGAATGTTTAATTTATCAACCACATTTTTATATATACTGAAATGATCATGTGATCTTTAATGTGTCTCTTTTAGTGTTATGGATCACATTAAGTGATTTTCATGTACTCAAACATCCTTACAGCCCAGTAATAAAACCTACATGATCAGGTTGTATGATTTTCTTAATGTATTGTTGAAATTGATTTTTTAGTATTATGTTGGGGTTTAAAAAGTATTAACTCAATCCACACACACACATATACACAAACACACACATATGTACTATGCTTAAAAAGAAAAATTTAATGAGACAAAATATTCCTCTTATATTTTACATTCAGATCTCTGAGAGTAAAAGATAAGAGAGATAATAAAGCTGAAAGAAAACAGACAATAAACAAACAAGGGTTATGGTTCCTACTGACCTTTTGAATAGTTTCTTTTTTTAAATTTATTTATTTGCAAGTCAGAGTTACACAGAGAGAGGAGAGACACACACACAGAGAGAGAGAGAGAGAGAGAGAGGTCTTCCATCTGATGGTTCACTCCCCAATTGGCCACAACGGCCGGAGCTGACCAGATCTGAAGCCAGGAGCCAGGAGCTTCTTCTGGGTCTTCCACTCAACTGCAGGGGCCCAAGGACTTTGGCCATCTTCTACTGCTTTCCAAGGCCCATAGTAGAGAGTTGGATTGGAAGTGGAGCAGCTGGGTCTCGAACCGGTGCCCATATGGGATGTCAGCGCTTCAGGCAGTAGTTACCCGCTCCATCACAGCACTGGCCCCTGAATAGTTTCTTGAATTCAGTTGGTCCTTTCTCCATTCTGGATCTCAGTTGCCCAATCTTTTGATTGTAGATATTAGATTGTAGTTATCCTTTGGTGTCCAAAGGGGATTGGTTCCAGGATCACCACACATATCCACATCTGTGGATGTTCTAGTCCTTTATATAAAATGACAGTATTTTCACTTAACTTATGCACATCCTCTTGTAGACTTTAAATGATCATGAAATTACTTATAATATTAACACGGTGTAAATGCTATGTAAATACTTGTTACATTGTATGGTTTGAGTAATAATGACAAAAAAAAAACACACCTGTATCTATATAGTATGATGCAATTTTTTGTAATATCTCTCCAATCTATGGTTGTTTGAATCCAGGAATGTGGAACCAGTAGATACAGAGGACTAATTGTGTTTTACTTTTTCCATAAACATGCAGCTGATTTAGTAGTTAATTTTTAAACTTTTATCTATTTACTTAATTAATTTGAAAGGTAGAAAGTTAGAGAAAGATACAGACAGAAATCTTCCATCCACTAGTTCAATTCCCAAATGTCCTTGGTAGCCAGGGCTAGGACAGACAGAAGCCAGGAGCCAGGAACTCATTCTTAGGTCTCCCACATGGATGGCAGGGAACCAACTGCTTGAACATCACCTAATGCCCAACACCAGGGCGCACATGAATAGGAAGCTGGTATTGGGTACAGAGCCATGACTTGAACCAGTCAGTCTGAAATGGGATACAGGTGTCCCATTTTAGTATCTTAACTGCTATACCTGCTTTGATAGTTATTATTCAATGAAAGCAATATATTAATAAAGTATAGAAAACAAAGTAAATAAAAAGAAAGGGAGATATATGATCCATAGCAAGTTTGTCTCCCATGAGTAACTTTGGATTTCTTCCTTACTGGCAACCACTATATCTAGTTTTGGTGCCCTTCCAAGATTTTCGTGGTTATTCCCACACATAAGCACATAATGTATTTTGTACATTGCTCAACTGGAAGAATACTGATGATTCTACTTAGGAAGAGGTAACAAAGTCTAGTGGATAATATAGTGTAGTCTTGAAAGTCAAACTGCATTTTTTTTTTGGACAGGCAGAGTGGACAGTGAGAGAGAGAGACAGAGAGAAAGGTCTTCCTTTTCCATTGGTTCACCCCACAGTGGCCGCTGAGGCCGGCATGCTGCTGCTGGTGCACCGAACTGATCCGAAGCCAGGAGCCAGGTGCTTCTCCTGGTCTCCCATGTGGGTGCAGGGCCCAAGGACTTGGGCCATCCTCCACTGCACTCCCGGGCCACAGCAGAGAGCTAGACAGGAAGAGGAGCAACCGGGACAGAACTGACGCCCTGACCGGGGCTAGAACCTGGTGTGCTGGCGCCGCAGGCAGAGGATTAGCCTACTGAGCCATGGTGCCGGCCTCAGACTGCATTTTCATCCCGATTCTGTCACTGTTTGAACTTGGTCACAGATCACTTAATCTTCTGTTAATCTCCAGATCCTCATCTGTAATATCAGAATGAATGTAGGGCTTAACTCACAGAGTTTGATGTAAAGAGTATGTGAACTAATAAAATAATATACAGGGGTGGGCATTGTGGTAGAGTGGGTTAAGTTGTTGCTCAGGGTGTCTATATCCCTTATTGGAGGGCTGGTTCAAATCCAGGCTACTTTACTTCCCATCCATCTCCTTGCTAATGAGCCTGGGAAGCAGCAGATAATAGATCAAGTAGTTGTGTCTCTGCCAAACCCAGATGGAGTTCCTGGTTCCTTGCTTTGGTGTAGCCCAATCCTGTCTGAGTAAATCGGCAGATAAAAAATCTCTCTCTCTCTCTCTCTCTCTCTCTGTGTGTGTGTGTCTCTCCCTCTCTGTCACTCTGCTTTTCAAGTAGATTTAAAAAAATTAAATAAGTAAATACGGTATAATAAATAATATAAACTATGTATAAATAATAAGGTAGTCACTTAGGTGATGATTAAATGCAAGATAATATATATTTTATTTCTTTTCAATTGAAATATGCAGAAGATCGTGCCCATGAGCAGTTTATCTGTCTCCATTCTTTTAATTTTTTTGAATTAACACACAAAAATTGTACACCTTTATAGAGCACCATGTAATATGTGAATACATTTATACATTGTATAATATCCAATCAAGATAAACATATCTATCTTCTCTAACATTTATCACTTTTTCTTTTTCTTGGTGCTAACATTAAAAATCTTTTTCCTTTTTTTTTCCAGAAAAGCACACAGTACATATTAATTATCTATAGTTTCATTATTATACAACAGAACACCAAAAATTCTTATTTTTATATAAATATAATATATGACCCATTAATGAAACTTTCCCCATGCTCCCTTCCCCTGTATTCTCCTCAGCTTCTGGAAACCACAATTATACACTTAACTCCTATGGGATCAACTTTTTAAAATTCTACATTTGAGTGAGATCATGTAGCTCTTGTCTTTCTATGTTTAGCTTAGTTAGTTAACACAATGACCTCCAGTTGCATCCATGTTATTGCAAATTACAAGATTTCATCTATTCTTTTTAATGACTTTATTTTATTACAGTAAAGCAAAATTTATACAGCCAGTTTCCCTTGAAGAACATGGAAGTTGTTTCCAATTTTTTGCTATTAAAGATGTAATTGCAAGGGAAATTCTTGCCTATACAATATTTACACAAAATTGTGAGCATATTGGTAGGATAACTTTTGAGCAGGATTTCTGTGTTATTAAAGGTGTACACTTAAAATATAGATCTATGTTACCCAGCTTGCCTACATTCAGTGAGTTCTGACGTGGGATTCCTTCATCAGTGCTACCTGGTAGCACCATTTGCCCCACCCGCATAAACTTTGTTTATTTTATTTTAAACATTTTGCTTTCCAATTTAGGAAAATAATATCTCACTGCTGTTTTAGTTTGTATATCTTCAGTTATATAATTGGAACTAAATATCATTTCCTATGTGTATAAGCTATTTGCACTTCTTTTTGTATTAACTGCCTTTTCGCATTCTTTGACAATTCCGTGATTTTAAAAATTGTTGATCATTAAAGAAACTTTCTTAAATTATTCTCCTTGTTCAGAAGCTTCCAGAATCTTTACTCTAATTAAAAACATAACAAAATGGGGGCTGGAGCTGTGCCTCACTTGGTTAATCCTCCGCCTGCGGTGCCAGCATCCCATATGGGCGCCGAGTTCTAGTCCCAGTTGCTCCTCTTACAGTCCAGCTCTCTGCTGTGGCCCGAGAAGGAAGTGGAGGATGGCCCAGGTGCTTGGGCCCCTGCACCTGCATGGGAGACCAGGAGGAGGTACCTGGCTCCTGGCTTCAGATTGGCACAGCGCACCGGCTGTAGAGGCCATTTGAGGGGTGAACCAACAGAAGGAAGACCTTTCTCTCTGTCTCTCTCTCTCACTGTCTATAACTCTAACTGTCAAATAAAAAAAAATTAAAAACAAAGCAAAATAAAAATTCTCCTTCAGTACCCATTTTGTAGAGAAAGAAATCAATCTCAAACAATTTAAATGACATGAGGTAGAGCTAATTAGTAGCACAATTGAAACTCCTACCTGTTTTATTTTGTTGTTTCTGTTCTTGCTGCTTTTTTATTTGCATATTTTATGGGATCAGATGCATTTTTAAAACAAAACCATTTGTCATATTCTTCATGGTTAATATATAGGTATAGCTATAATAGCTTCTCTACTACAGTCTCTCTTTCACAGTATAAGAGCAATAGGGTTTAGTATACGGAATGTATTATTTTTAAACATTTAAAACTTTTTTGAGAAAACATATCTTAGCATATATTATAATCAAAGGCTTAATGGCCCTAATAAATAGTTCAGCAAATAAAATGCAAATGACTATAGTCCAACAGAGCAAGGGCTATAAACAACAATCAAATGAAAAGATGTTCAAAATGTCATATTGACTTCACTTCTCTATAATTTTGTAGAGTGTTAATAGGTAAGTAATCTTGCCAGCAACTTCTACTCACTAGAGTCACCACTAAATATTTCCTTTGGGAAATATTTGCTAATTCTCAATGCATCTTTTCATTGAACACATTGTGCTGACCCATATAACATATCGACACATGACAGCATGTTCCATGTTTCCAAGCCTAACTAAACTTTGTAATACCCTTTTTCAGGGTCCTTTGTGATAGAGAAAATATTTGAGAAATACTGAGTAATTGAAATTTTAGGACCCTTCTAACTCTGAGCATTTGTAATTCCATGATTATGTCATGGGATTTTAAGACTGCCACAAATATACATCCTTATCCTATGTATGAATTAATTTGTAATGTTTTACTATGTAATTGATAATTGAATTTAAGCTGATATATTCCATCAAACTTCATAACGGGGTTATTAATTTCCCGAGCATTAGATGAAAGGCTGAACTGTATCAGAGATAACCAAATCTAGTTGCAAATTAGACACAACAAGGATACTTGTATTAAGTGAATATTTCTTGGATCAACTCTCAAGAATTCTGTCTCTATATTGTGGGGAAAGACTATAAAAACAATTTCTAATGAGCACTGCAGCTGTTCTGAATTTGGTCACATGTATGTGGAAAGAGTCTAAGGTGAACCATTAAGATAGGCTGTGGAGATGCTATAATGGGGTTCTCAAATCTGTGCACCAGTTTCCAGAGTGCTATTTGAGAGCTTGGAAATTTCATATATCTCTATATGAAAAACTCTAATGGACTCTGATATTATTGGGTTATGGATATATACCTAGGAATCACTGTCTTAAGTGACATAATTCTTCCCAACCATGTTATTCTTTGATTTCGTTTTCTCCATATGACTACCCAAAATGCATTTACTATACAAAGAGAAGCATGGTAGAAAAAGCTGGCTATAGTCCCAAAGATAGCCTATGCTATTGAGACTAGAACTGGAACCTAGTATTCAGGTATGGTCATCACTCTTACAAGAAGCAGAGACAAATTGGAATAATAAGACCAGAGGGGAGGGACCAAGTTGACGAGAGAACTCATATGTCCAGAAATGGTAAATTTATCCATAATCACATGGAAATACATAGTATATATGTTATATGTAATATATAGTATTCACAAATATTACATTTCTCCTTCTTGCATAAACATGGTGGGATGATGCTTCATAATCTTTGAAACTAAGGATGGAAATGTGACTTTAATTTAGGGTGTAATTTTTAAAACAATTCTGTGAGTCACCATATTCCCTTAATCCTGCAGTGGTGATAATGAAAGCATGAGAAGATGAAGCAGGGGTCCTCTGACAATGTAATGTAAGTGCAAAACAAACCTTTCTCTCTGGCCATGAAGATTCAAGAAAAGGCTATCTATAGATACATCTTCATTCGGTTATTGTAAGTTGATGTTGTAAAAATTATTATTTGTCATTGTGATTTTGCATGATTTTACTATGGAATAACTCAGCCCATCCTGGCTGATAAAGTTGTAAGTAGAAGAGTCAGGGTTGAATTTAGCTTATTCTGCTTTCCAAATCTGTGCTTTTGCTGTTGTACTACATAGCGTCTCAAATGATCAGCGTAAATTTTATAGCAAGAAGAGAGTATTTCATTTGTTCATTCATGCAAATATTTGATAATAACATGTTGGAGCTATTATAAATAGTATTAATAGATTAGAGAATTGAAAGATCTCTTCCAACTGTGGTATTCTAATCTCCTGATTGCTGTGGTTTGTGTGTGCCTTGAGTGTCCCCCAAAGGTTCACTGAACTTGGAGGCTTAAAATCCAAGACGGTGCTATAAGGAAGTACCTTGAATGTTTGATAGGTGGGGCTGACTTGGAGATCCTTGAGTCAGTTGGGGTGAGCCTTTGAGAGGGATTGTTAGACCCCAGTCTGTTTCTGCTCCTGGCAAGATCTAATCACTTGCTAACTCCTACACTATCACACAATAGCTAACCACACCATGAGGTGAGGGAGTCAAGGGACAAGTCTCACCATAGAGTCTATGATATGCCATTTGGAGTGAGCTACGTGAATATAGTCTCTATATGAAAAGCTGACTGATACTCTATGTGACAACTTAAAGAACCCAAATGCAAAATTGTGTGTGTGTGTGTGTTTCTATTTCTCTTTTCTAGGCCTAAGGCATATCCGCTTTATGTGGGCCTTTCCTAGTTCCATCTCAATTGGCCTTTTTAAGAAAATAGAGGTTCTGTTTTTTTCCCCGCTAACAGTCATGAAATTTGGTACCCAATCACAGTGACCCCTTATTCCTAACAACTTTCCTGATGAAAAATAGTATTTGCCTTTCAGCTCATTATTTCTGGCATATAATTCATTCTTAAGTTTATTTATAATTTTGAGAGGTTACATCTTCCAGCAGGTTCTCAAAGTTTAGTGCTATCCAGAAACTTGATTTCTCTATTTTGTGTAGTAATGGGGATGTGGAATAATTTCTGGCATGAGACCTTGCTATCACTATTGTAAGGAAACAAGTGTAGATTGGTGCCACCTAACACAGGGTACCAAATGTAAGAAAAAAAGGGTTGCAGAACAGAGAGAAAGACAGGGTACAAATTTGCAAACAGACCGAATTTATGCCAAGAAAATAAATCTGCAGGGGTGGGTGACCAACTAGTGGCATGCACAGACTGAACACAAGGCAAAGGGCCTGGACTTCAGGGGCTGGGCTTTTTTATATCTTAGGAGGGCTGAGGTGGAGGGGGGAGGATAAGGAACAGTGTGCAGAGGTGAATTCCTCCATACAGGTATTTCAAGTTTGGCCCTGCTGGCTTCCAAACCTGGGGGCAGATGCAGGGGGTGGGGTGGGGAACAGTACTGGATGTGAGAGGGAACTGGTCTCTTGAAAGAAGGAAGAGGTAACCAGAACCTAAAATGGCTGAGGCTTATGTCCTTGTTCCATGAACCATAATCACATCTATGTCATCACTGAAACAAATATGATCTTAAGAGTGATTTTGTTAAAGCTAAGATGTGATGACAACCAAGAAATATACTTATCATGTTCTTTGCTTCCCTTTTTTGAGTATTTTTCTTATACTGGCTACTACCATGTAACTCATCCAACTGCAGATATTCCTGAAGGAAATAAAATGACTGCATTCAAATAAGCTTTATAAAGCAGAAACCACAAAATGATGCCCACGTATTCTTTCAATACCTTGAAAGATGGTTGTCGGTGTATAAGGCATGGGCTGTCTGCATTCAAAGTCTTCCAGCAACTTTGGGACCAGGTCTGACACTATAACTCTCTAAAACCAAGCAAATACCTACTGGATAAGATAACTTCAAATTAATGTATCATGATGAATGGCATGCAACTCTTTTGATATTGAGAGAAAGCTCCATCTTTGCTGTAAAGACTAGAGCGCCGCAATCAAATACAGAAATCAGGGTGACTTTCAGTCACCCAAGTCACCAAGTATGTTTGTGCTCAGGGATGTAGTTACCCAGTTAGCCAAAGTATATGGGTACACTGGCTGGTAAGGTACAGTGAGAAAAATAAATTCTACAGTTAAGTTGCTAAAACATAAATGCTCCCCCCAAAGCTTCAAAAGGTACAATAGCATACCAAAGGTATCAAAAGGAAATGTAAAAATGATACCTCTTTAACTTTGCTGAACCAAGCATTTCCCAAATGTATTTGTTATTGAAACTGTTTTATTTTAATTGCTCTTATTGAACTGGACTAAGGAACACGTTTTGGCAAATACCAAGTTAAGGAAAAAGCAAGCTTATGGGAAGGATAGAGGGGACTTGGGTAAAAAACTTGGCTGTATTTCATTAATTATGACAAATATATTATACCAATATGAAATAATAACAAGGGAAGCTGGGTGTGGTTTATAAATGTGGAAAGTATATCATACTAAGGTGTTAATAATAGGGGAAGCTGAGTGTGGGGTAGATGGAAATTATTTGTATTACTTCGCCCTCACAATTTTTATTTTATAAATTTAAAATCTTTCTGAAATAAAAATTAAAAATAGGGGAAAATAAGATATTTAAAAATCTATGTTTTAAAAATATGAAAAGAGTGATTGTTTGGCATGGGAATCTTTTCTGTTTTCCACTTGTGTGTTACCTTGTACACTGTACTGACCCTTTACTCTGAGTCTCAAATTCCTCTTCTATGCAATGTAATGAACATACATTACACAGTAAGGTATTTTAGCCATATGAAGGCAGCTCACAGCAGTTGGGCATATAGTTTCTGAAACCATAGACCTGAATGTGGATCCCGACTTCACTGCATCCTACTTGTGTGATGCTTGTTTTTCCTCTGTTTTCTCATTTGTACAACAGGATAGTAATTGTACCTATTAAAGGAGTTGGTCTGAACATTAAATGTCATTAAAGCACTTTGAGTGACCATTCCACTAAGTTGAAGCTATTACTTTTATCTTGTCCAACTATCTGAGTTAGTATAATTGTTCAATAAATGGCAGTCAAGCCTCAATGAGAGGTAAGCCCATTAACAAAAGTTGGCCTGCAGTCTGTGTGAAATTTAGAGGATAAAAAGGTAAAGATCCCTAGACGTCAATCTCTGTATTTATCTAGAAGCCTGGTAGATGGCTGCTTTGATCAATATCCACAAAGATTTTCTTCCACTAGACACATTAGCCCTAGTGCATCAGTCTGTCATAGTTGAAGGATAAGGTTAAACTTTCAAGCTTTTCACTATCTGCCCAGCTTTGCACTCACCAAATACTACTCCACAAGACTTTCCAAAAAGAAATAAAAAGGTTCTTACAGTCAAGAGACATAAGTTAGGTCTATTTCCTCTTTAAGATTTCTGCCTCATTTATTAGTTCCTAGGGTGAATTTAGATATTATTTATAGTTACCCATTTCCACAAGAAATTGAGAGAATACTCATAATAAAAAACTATCAACAAGACGTGGCTTAAATAAATATTAAGAAGAGCTCAGAAACCAAAGAGAAATGATAGAAATAATTGAATGAGGAAAGGGGGAAGAAATAATTATGGTAATTAAGCATGAATTTTGGCTATGAAATCATTCCAATCTGAATTCCACTTACTTTTCCAACTCAGTCACTGTATTCCATGTTTTAATCACCAGTCTCACACTTGTATAAAAGTTAGAATTATTATTGAGCATTCTTCAGAATCTTCTTTATCAGGTACTATTCTTACTTCCCTAAGTCTCAGTATATAAATGTTTAAATTGTCAATCCATGATGGTAATTTTAAATGAGATATTATGCATTTTATTGTCAGCACACACATATACAAATTTTCACCTCTGTGTGTGTCATTAGAGTTGACTCCTTCTATCCTAGATAAATGTACCTGTTAACTTTTAGTCTTGGGTTATTTCAAGTGCCCAGAACCCACAATGATATCACATCACCCCTTCCATCCCACTGAAACAGCTAGAGCAAGGAAACTCATAGCTCACATGTTGCCATGCTCAACTGACTGTCATTATCCTACTTGATTTCATAGTTGCCCATTTGGTCCTCTCCTGCCTTGGATTTTGCATAAATGGTTTATTGCTTCTCCTTCTTACTTCACTAACAGTGTTTTGGTCAATGCTTTCTTCTCTCTCAGACTTCTAAATACCAGGGTTACTCATCATTCTATTCCAGGATTATGTCTCTAGGGGAAAAACCCAAAGGTCTAAGTGACCCTATATGATTTTCACCCCACTCCCTATCTGACCAAGTGGCCACATTTTTATGTTCTCTTTTACATCAATACTCCTTGAAATATTTCTTTCCACTTATTGCCTCTACTTTCTGTCTTCCTGATTTGTATTGAATGCACAATCATGCTTTCATTTAAACCATGCCACGGTACTTCAATGAACAGTTGTTGTCAAGGTCAAAGTGAGTTTATAGTTGCGTAATACAGGAAGATCAATGCATAGTCCTCCCCTTACTTAATCTGTCTAGAGCATTTAAAAAATTGATCACTCATTTCCTCATAAAACACTGATTCACTAGGTTCCAGAACTATCATTTCTTTTTACTTTTCCTACCTTACTAAACGTTCTGTCTATTTTCCTTAGATATTAATCATCCTTATGACCAAAAAACATTGGAATAACTCAATGATCAAATTTGGATCTATTTTCTTTTCCATTTGTATTAATTTCCTGTGTGAGCCTATCCAATCACATAACTACAAATATTATCAATATATTTATGAGTTCCAGATTATTTTTTTAAACTTTTCTTTAATGAATATAAATTTCCAAAGTACAGCTTATGGATTACAATGGCTTACCCCCTCCCATAACCTACCTCCCACCCTCCCATTTCCCGCTCTCTCCCCCCTTCCATTCACATCAAGATTCATTTTATTTTATTTTTTTAATTTTTTATTTATTTTTTGACAGGCAGAGTGGATAGTGAGAGAGAGAGAGACAGAGAGAAAGGTCTTCCTTTTGCCGTTGGTTCACCCTCCAATGGCTGCTGTGGCCGGCGCATCTCGCTGATCCGAAGCCAGGAGCCAGGTGCTTCTCCTGGTCTCCCATGCGGGTGCAGGGCCCAAGGACTTGGGCCATCCTCCACTGCCTTCCTAGGCCATAGCAGAGAGCTGGCCTGGAAGAGGGGCAACTGGGTTAGAATCCAGCGCCCCAACTGGGACTAGAACCCGGTGTGCCGGCGCCGAAAGGGGGAGGATTAGCCTGTTAAGCCACGACGCCAGCCATTTTCAATTCTCTTTATATACAGAAGATCAGTTTAGTATACATTAAGTAAAGATTTCAAAGTTTGCCCTCACATAGCAACACCAAGTGAAAAATACTGTTGGAGTACTAGTTATAGCATTAAATCACAATGTACAGCACATTAAGGACAGAGATCCTACATGATATTTTTTAAGAATTGATTAATTTTCTATGCAATTTCCAATTTAACACAAAGTTTTTTTTTTCATTTTCAATTATCTTTATATACAGAAGACAGATTTAGTATATACTAAGTAAAGATTTCATCAGTATGCACCCACACAGAAACACAAGGTGTAAAAATACTGTTTCAGTACTAGCTTTACCATTACTTCACATTGGACAACACATTAAGGACAGATCCCACATGAAACATAAGTACACAGTAACTCCTGTTGTTGACTTAACAATTTGACACTCTAGTTTATGGTGTCAGTAATCTCCCTAGGCTCTAATTATGAGTTGCTGAGGCTATGGAAGACTTTAGGGCTCGCAGACTTCGATCTTATTCCGACAGGGTCATAGTCAAAGTGGAAGTTCTCTCCTCCCTTCGGAGAAAGGTACCTCCTTCTTTGATGGCCCCGTTCTTTCCACTGGGATCTCACTCACAGAGATCATTCATTTAGGTCTTCTTCTTCTTTTTTTCAGTGTCTTGGCTTTCCATGCCTACAATACTCTCATGGGCTCTTCAGCCAGATCCAAATGCCTTAAGGGCTGATTCTAAGGCCAGAGTGCTGTTTAGGACATCTGCCATTCTATGAGTCTGCTGTGTCTCCCACTTCCCATGTTGGATTGTTCTCTCCCTTTTTGGTTCTATCAGTTAGTATTAGCAGACACTAGTCTTATTTGTGTGATACCTTTGACACTTAGACCTATCAGTGTGATCAATTGTGAACTGAAGATGATCACTTGGAATAGTGAGATGGCATTAGTACATGCCACCTTGATGGGATTGTATTGGAATCCCCTGGCACTTTTCTAACTCCACCATTTGGGGCAAGTCCGTTTGAGCATGTGCTGAAATGTACATCTCCTCCCTCTCTCTTTCCCACTCTTATATTTAACAGGGATCACTTTTCAGTTAAAATTTAAACACCTAAGAATAATTGTGTGTTAATTACAGAGTTCAACCACTAGTACTAGAACAAAAAAATACTAAAATGGGTAAAGATTTACTTTGTACATCAACAGTCAGCACAAGAGCCCATCAAGTCACTGTTTCTCATAGTGCCCATTTCACTTCAACAGGTTTCCCCTTAGGTGCTCAGTTAGTTGTCACCGATCAAGGAAAACAAATGATATTTGTCTCTTTGGGACTGGCTTAATTCACTCAGCATGATGTTTTCCAGATCCCTCCATCTTGTTGCAAATGACCGGATTTCATTGTTTTTGACTGCTCTATAGTATTCTATAGAGTACATGTCCCATAATTTCTTTGTCCAGTCTACTGTTGTTGGGCATTTGGGTTGGTTCCAGGTCTTAGCTATTGTGAATTGAGCTGCAATAAACATTAATGTGCAGATGGCTTTTTTATTTGCCAATTTAATTTCCTTTGGGTAAATTCCAAGGAGTGGGATGGCTGGGTTATATGGTAGGGTTATATTCAGGTTTCTGAGGAATCTCCAGACTGACTTCCATAGTAGCTTAACCAGTTTGCATTCCCAACAACAGTGGGTTAGTGTCCCTTTTTCCCCACATCCTCACCAGCATCTGTTATTGGTAGATTTCTTAATGTGAGCCATTCTCACCGGGGTGAGGTAAGACCTCTTTGTGGTTTTGATTTGCATTTCTCTGATTGCTAGTGATCTTGAACAATTTTTCATGTGTCTGTTGGCCATTTGGATTACCTCTTTCGAAAAATGTCTCTTGAGGTCCTTGGCCCATCTCTTTAGTGGGTTGTTTCTTTTGTTGTTGTGGATTTTCTTGATTTCCTTCTAGATTCTGGTTATCAACCCTTTATCTGTGGTATAGTTTGCGAATATGTTTTCCCATTCTGTCGGTTGCCTCTTCACTTTCCTGACTGTTTCTTTTGCAGTGCAGAAACTTCTCATTTTGATGCAATCCCAAATGATAATTTTGGCTTTGACTACCTGTGCCTCTAGAGTCTTTTCCAAGAAGTCCTTGCCTGTGCCTATATCTTGCAGGGATTCTCCAATGCTCTCTAATAATTTGATGGTGTCAGCTCGTAGATTTAAGTTTTTAATCCATGTTGAGTGAATTTTTGTGTAAGATGAAAGGTAGGGATCTTGCTTCATGATTCTGCATGTGGATATCCAGTTTTCCCAGCACCATTTATTGAATAGACTGTCCTTACTCCAGGGATTGGTTTTCGATCCTTGATCAAATATATGTTGGCTGTAGATGTTTGGATTGATTTCTTGTGTTTCTATTCTGTTCCATTGATCTATCCATCTGTTTCTGTACCATACCATGCTGTTTTGATAACTACTGCCCTGTAGTATGTCCTGAAATCTGGTATTGTGATGCCTCTGGCTTTGTTTTTGTTGTACAAGATTGCTTTAGCTATTCGAGGTCTCCTGTGTCTCCATATGAATTTCAGCATCATTTTTTCCAGATCTGAGAAGAATGCCTTTGGTATTTTGATTGGTATTGCATTGAATCTGTATATTGCTTTTGGAAGAATGGACATTTTGATGATATTGATTCTTCCAATCCATGAGCATGAAAGATTTTTTCCATTTTTTGGTATCCTCTTCTATTTCTTTCTTTAAGGTTTTGTAATTTTCATTGTAGAGATCTTTAATGTCCTTAGTTAAGTTTATTCCAAGGTATTTGATTGTTTTTGTAGCTATTGTGAATGGGATTGATCTTAGAAGTTTTTCCTCAGCGGTGGCATTGCCTGTGTATACAAAGGCCGTTGATTTTTGTGCACTGATTTTATATCCTGCTACTTAGTCAAACTCTTTTATGAGTTCCAATAGTCTCTCAGTAGAGTTCTTTGGATCCCCTAAATAAAGAATCATATCATCTGCAAAGAGGGATAGTTTGAGTACTTCCTCCCTAATTTGTATCCCTTTTATTTCTTTTTCTTGCCTAATAGCTCTGGCTAAGACTTACAGAACTATAATGAATAGCAGTGGTGAGAGTGGGCATCCCTGTCTGGTACCACATCTCAGTGGAAATGCTTCCAACTTTTCCCTATTCAATAGGATGTTCGCCGTGGGTTTTTCATATATTGTTTTGATTGTATTGAGGAATGTTCCTTCTATACCCAGTTTGCTTAGGGTTTTCATCATGAAAGGGTGTTGTATTTTATCATATGCTTTCTCTGCGTCTATTGAGATAATCATATAGTTTTTCTTCTGCAGTTTGTTAATGTGGTGTATCACATTGTTTGTTTTGTGAACATTGAACCATCCCTGAGTATCAGGGATAAATAACACTTAGTCTGGGTGCATGATCTTTCTAATGTGATGTTGCATTCTATTGGCCAGAATTTTATTGAGGATTTTTGCATCTATGTTCATCAGGGATATTGGTCTGTAATTTGCTTTCAATGCTGCATCTTTTTCTGGCTTAGGAATTAAGGTGATGCTGGCTTCATAGAATTTGCGAGGATTCCCTCTTTTTCAATTGTTCTGAATAGTTTGAGAAGAATTGGAGTTAATTCTTCTTTAAATATCTGGTAGAATTCAGCGGTGAATCCATCCGGTACTGGTCTTTTCTTTGTTAGGAGGGCCTTTATGACTGTTTCGGTTTCTGTCTCAGTTATGGGTCTGTTTAGTTTTTCTATATCTTCCTGGTTCAATTTATGTAGGTTGTATGCATCCAGGAATCTATCCATTTCTGATAGATTTCCCTGTTTGCTGGCATACAAGTAATTGTAGTAATTTCTGATGATTCTTTTTATTTCTGTGGTGTCTGTCATTACGTTTCCTTTTTCATCTCTGATTTGGGTTTTTTCTCTTCTTTTTTTAGTTAATTGGCCCAATGGGGTGTCAATTTTGTTTATTTTCTTCGAAAAACCAGCTCCTCATTTGGCTGATTTTTTGTAATTTTTTTTTGATTCAATCCTGTTGATTTCTTCTTTGATTTTAATTATTTCTCTTCTCCTACTAGCTTTGGGTCTGGTTTGCTGCTGATTTTCTAGATCCCTGAGATGACTTGAAAGCTCTTCTATTTGGTGCCTTTCCAATTTCTTGATGTAGGCACCTATTGATATAAACTTTCCTCTTAACACTGCTTTTGATGTATTCCATAGATTTTGTTGTGATGTGCTGTTATCCTTATTTACTTCCAGAAAGTTTTTGATTTCTCTTTTAATTTCTTCTATGACCCATTGTTCATTCAGGAACATGTTGTTCAGTTTCCATGTGTTTGCATATGCTCTAGGGATTTCTGAGTTGCTAATTTCCACCTTCATTCCTTTATGGTCTGAGAAGCTGCATGGTATGATTCTAATTCTTTTGAATTTGCTGAGACTTGCTTTATGGCCTAGTATGTGGTCAATCCTAGAGAAGGTTCCATGTACTGTTGAGAAGAATGTAAATGCTTTCTTTGTAGGATGAAAAGTTCTGTAGATATCTGTTAGATCCATTTGGGCTATAGTGTTGTTTAAATATTCTGTCTCCTTGTTGATCTTCTGTCCTGTTGATCTGTCTATTTCTGAGAGTGGAGTATTGAAGTCCCCCAGTACTATTGTATTGGGGTCTAAGCCTCCCTTTAAGTCCCTTAACAAGTCTTTTAAATAAACCAGTGCCCTGTAATTAGGTGCATATACATTGATAATCGTTATATCTTCCTGTTGAATGGATCCCTTAATCATTATACAGTGCTCCTCTTTTTCTCTCCTAACAGTTTTTGTGGTAAAGTTTATGTTGTCCAATATTAAGATGGCTATGCCTGCTCCTTTTCCATTTCTGTTGGCATGGTATATCTTTTTCCAGTCTTTCACTTTCAGTCTGTATGAATCTTTTTTAGAAAGATGTGTTTCTTGTAAGCAGCAAAAAGATGGGTTTTGTTCCTTAACCCAGTCAGCCAATCGGTGTCTTTTAACTGGACAGTTCAGGCCATTAACATTCAATGTGACTATCGATAAGTAGTAACTTTGCCCTACCATTTGCCAAAGATATTTTCTAATATATTGCTTTGAGTTTCCTGTGATCCTTTGCTGTGAAGTTTCCTTCCTTTACCTTCTTTCATATTGGTGACCATGTTTCTGTGTTTCTGTGTGTAACACATCTTTAAGCTTCTTTTGCAGGGCTGGACGAGTGGCAAGAAATTCTTTCAATTTCTGTTAGCTGTGAAAGGTCCTTCTTTCACCTTCATTCACAAATGAGAGCTTTGCAGGATATAATATTCTGGGCTGGCTGCTTTTCTCTCTTAGTACCTGGGCTATGTCTCGCCATTCCCTTCTAGCTTATAGGGTTTCTGATGAGAAGTCAGCTGTGAGTCTAATTGGAGAATCCTCTAAGAGTAATCTGGCGTTTCTCTCTTGCACATTTTAGGACCTTTTCTTTGTGTTTCACTGTGGTGAGTTTGATTATGACGTGTCGTGGTGACGATCTCTTTTGGTCATGTTTACTAGGGGTTCTATGAGCTTCCTGTACTAGGATGTCTCTGTCCTCCAAACCTGGGAAATTTTCTGCTAGTATCTCACTAAGAATGCCTTCTAATCCTTTCTCCCTCTCCATGCCTTCAGGAACTCCTAGAACCCGAATGTTGGTTTTTTTAATAGTATCCTGTAGATTCCCAACCATATTTTTTAGATTTCTAATTTCCTCTTCTTTTCTTTGGTTTGACTGTATACTTTCCTGTGCTCTGTCTTCTAAATCCGATATTCTCTCTTCTGCTTCGCCCATTCTGTTTTTAAGGCTCTCTAATGTGTTTGTCATTTGATCTATTGAATTCTTCATTTCATTATGATTTCTCATCACTAACACAGTTTCATGTTCTACTAGTTGCTTCATTTCATTTTGATTCCTCCTTAATATTTCATTTTCGTGCGAGAGATTTTCTATCTTGTCCATTAAGGATTTCTGTAGTTCAAGAATTTGTTTTTGAGATCTTCTTAGTGTTGTTATCAATTTTTTGAGATCCGCTTCTTGCATTTCTTCTATCTCAACTTCTTTGTAATCTTGAATTTGGGTGTCTTTTTCATTTGGGGGCGTCATAGTGTCTTCCTTGTTCTTGTTACCTCATTTTTTGTGTTTGTTGTTTGGCATATTGGAAATATTCTTTTGTTTCTTCATTGTGGTGTTTTTTCTTGTCATACTATGACTCTAGGTTAAGTGGACTGTCTGCTTTAGATGGAGCCATAGAGGCTTGAGATGGGTGTGGCCTGCGAGCTCTGTTTGGTTCCTCAGGATTGAGGGTGTGCCAAAGGTGACACTCCCAGTTTAGGCGTGGTAAATCTCTCTCTCTCTCTTTCTTTGTTTTCTTTTTTTTTTTTTTTTGATTCAAAAGGGAAGTAATTGCGCACAGCTGAATGGAATTGGAGGTGGTTAGCAGGCAAATGATATACCCACAGTAGCCAGAGATCGGAAGCTCTTTCCCAAGGACCACACAGGGAATCTCTGTTGCCCTCAGTGTGGGCTCCCACTGGGTTGACAACGTTACCGAATTGTAGCATCTCTGGAGAGCACTCACGTGAATTCCGTGAGCTCTCTCCCCCACCGTCTCTTGTTTCACAGTCTCAATTCTTTAGCAACACACATTCACTATGTTCCAGTCTCCTGTTATTTCACACCCCCCACCCAGAGTTAGGTTTCTCTGCTAGGCTGAGAGCTGGTTCAGACCTGAGGTTGCCCCGCTTATGACATATGTCCAAAATGGTGCCTGCTCTTTGTCTTGCTTGCCTTTGAGAGGTGAGTGGAGAGAAACTCGTGTCCGTATTGGTCACTTTCCTCTCTCTCTCTCTCTCTCTCTCTCTCTCTCTCTCTTCTAGTTAGCCAGGTGAACTTTTCCCCATGGTGTTTCAAGCCTCGTTCGCTCTAGCCTCCTCTTTCTGCTTCCCTGCTGGTGTCTCGAGCTATTGAGGTTTGGCTCACCTCATGTTCCAGCACTGGTGTGTTGAGTCTGCTGCTGGTGTCCCGAACTGTGGGCTCCCATGCTCTGCACGCAGGTCCACTGTGAATCACTAGTTACAGAAGAGTTTCCTCTGCTGTTTCTTCCCCTACTCTTCCTTGAACCTGCAGTATCTCCACTTTTATTAAACTGTTTCTTCCCGGACTATCAATGTACTCCCTATTCCGCCATCTTGCCACTCTTAAGTTCCAGATTTTTATCTCCTGCCTAGACTCTCTACCTCAACTGCAGATTCAAATATTCAATTACCAATTTTACACACATTCTAACAGACATTTCAAACTTAGCTTATCCAATGCTGAGCTACTACTACACTAGCTCAGAACTTGCCCCTCTTGTGGTCTTTGTCTCCATTTCTGTAAACAACATTTGAGTTGTTCAGCTGTTCAAGCCAAATGCTTTTGAGTCTGCTCTACCTCCTTTATAAATCCCATACCACATAACAATACTTGAGATAATCCTGAAAATTCTACCTTCATAAATAAATAAAACAAAATGAAGTGAATTAAAAGCAAAACAAATACTGAACCTAGAAACTTCACTATTCATACTTCATTGCTTCCATCTTGGTGCAAGCTAGAACAACCTCTTGCTTGGATGACTTCAAGACTCTCCTAACTAGTTCACTGACTTCATTCACTTCCCCTCTATGAATGATCTTGTTCAAATGCAATTCAGTAGAATGGCATTGTGGCCTAATGAGTTAAGCCACCGCCTGCTATGCAGGAATCCCACATGAGCAACCAGTTCAAGTCCCAGCTGCTCCACTTCTGATCCAGCTCCCTGCTAATACACCTGGGACTGCAGCAGAGAATGGCCCAAGTGCTTGTGTACCCATGTGGGGGACCTCAAAGAAGCTCCTGGCTTCCTTCTGTCCCAGCCCTGGCCTTTGCAAACATTTGGGGAGTGGACCAGCAGATTAAAGATTCTCTCTCTCTCTCTCTCTTTTTCTCCTTCTCTGTGTAGCAATGCCTTTCAAATACATAAAAATAAATCTTTTAAAATTTTTTAAAAAATAAAATGCAAGTCAGAACATGCCATTTCTCCGCTTAAAACCATGCAATGGTGTCTATCTCATTCAGAGAAAAAACCCAGGTCCTTACTTAGCCTTTAAAGGTCTACGTAATCTGTGACCTCATCATCTACTCTTTTTTTGTTCACTTCCCCAAGTCACACTTACCTCCCTCTTATTGTTTGAACATGCAAATGTTAGGCACATTCCTGTCTTAGAATCACTTCAATTACTATTCCTTTGTCTGAGTGACCTCCCAAAAATAGTCACATGTTCCATTCTGTCTTATTCAGATTGCCATTCAAATATGTTCTCGGAGATGCTCAATCTGGCCACTTTTATATAAAAAGGTGTTCATTTACTGTCTAACCCCATTATACTCAGGTGACATGTATGCTTATAGATATATCCCTAGAACTAGGAATTTTACTGGCATATTATAGATGCTCAATAACTACTAGATCAGTGCATGAAATGGGCATTCTTTTCATTATACAGCAGACTTCACACATTCAAAGACTTTCAGTAGCATTTCCAAAGCAATAATGCATTTTACTCATTAAGCATTCTGGTCTCTATTAACACAGGGACTACAGTGGTGAAAAATAAGGCATTTTTTTTCCTTTCAGAGAGATCTATCAGTTTCCAAAATTACTCCATTTCCCACTCCTGCCACAACTTCTATTAAATGTAGATTGTCTTTCTAGAATTGTATCTATGAAATGCATAAATTCTGTCCTCTTTACATTAATAAACATTTTAAAAGAAAAAATGGGAAACATTAGATAAAAAGAAAATATGCATGATAAAAACACTATGCAAGGTGGACCGTGCTGTGGCAAATTGGGTTAACGCCCTGGCCTGAGGCGCTGGCACCCCATATAGGCGCTGGTTCAACACCTGGCTGCTCCACTTCCTGTCCAGCTCTCTGCTATGGCTCAAGAAAGCAGTAGAAGAGGCCCCTGCAGCCACGTGGGAGACCCAGAAGAAGCTCCTGGCTCCTGGCTTTGGATTGGCACAGCTCCAGCCGTTGCGGCCATCTGGAGAGTGAACCATTGGATGGAAGATCTCTCTCTCTCTCTCTCTCTCTCTCTCTCTCTCTCTGCCTCTCCTCTCTCTGTGTAACTCTGATTTTCAAATAAATAAATAAATGTTTTAAAAAAAAACCACTATGCATGGATTGAAAAAAAGAAATGTGGACTTTCCCTATCACATGGCTGAATACAATGCTATTATTTATTTATTTATTTATTTTTGACAGGCAGAGTTAGACAGTGAGAGAGAGAGATACAGAAAGAAAGGTCTTCCTTTTCCATTGGTTCACCCCCCAAATGGCTGCTACGGCTAGCGCGTTGCGCCAATCCGAAGCCAGGAGCCAGGTGCTTCCTCCTGGTCTCCCATGTGGGTGCAGGGCCCAAGCACCTGGGCCATCCTTTGCTGCCTTCCTGGGCCACAGCTGAGAGCTGAACTGGAAGAGGAGCATCCGGGACAGAATCTGGCACCCCAACCGGCACTAGAACCCAGGGTGCCTGCCGCAGGTGGAGGATTAGCCAAGTGAGCCGCGGCACGGGCCAATGCTATTAGTTAATACACAGTAAGCCAACCAAAAATTGTAGGGAAAATTTTGTCTCTTCCTTTTCCCTATTCCTGCAAATCCAATCACTTACCACGTCCAGTCAATTCTACCTGGCAATATCTATAAGATTTATCATTTCCATTTCATTTCTACTGTGTAATAAATTCTGCTTTCTCAAGCCTTACCACCTCTACCTTCTTAAGCCCTCCTTGTCTTTCACTTAAAAACTAATTCACTGCCGGCGCCGTGGCTCAACAGGCTAATCCTCCGCCTTGCAGCACCGGCACACCGGGTTCTAGTCCCGGTTGGGGCACCAGCTTCTGTCCCAGTTGCCCCTCTTCCAGGCCAGCTCTCTGCTGTGGCCTAGGAGTGCAGTGGAGGATGGCCCAAGTGCTTGGGCCCTGCACCCCATGGGAGACCAGGAGAAGCACCTGGCTCCTGCCATCGGATCAGCGCAGTATGCCGGCCGCAGCGCGCTGGCTGCGGCGGCCATTGGAGGGTGAACCAACGGCAAAAAGGAAGACCTTTCTCTCTGTCTCTCTCTCACTGTCCACTCTGCCTGTAAAAAAAAAAAAAAAAACCTAATTCAATGAATCTTCCTGCCTTCTCTCCTGCTCCCTTCCAGTCCAATCTATTTTCTGCACTGCAGCCTGAAAGATCTTTCTCAAATGCAAATGCGATCACATGGCTCCTATTGTTACAACCTTTTGACGGTTCTCCATTGCCCATAGGGCAAACTTCAAATATCTTAACATGATCTCCTTTAAGACCGTAAATGATCATGAGCCTACTTAACCTCATTACCTTTAGGTACTGTTTTGTTTAAGCACATCTCACATCTGACCTTCTTCAAGAGACTTCCCAGATCTCCTTGTGCTCCTACAAATACTCCACATTGTCCAGCAGGATAATTTGATCAGACCGCAGTGTAGTGAATAAGTGTCTATGGTACTTATTCTCTTTTCTACTGGCGTGTCAGCACTAGATACTTACTATGTGATTTCAAAATGTCCCCTGCTGGAATTGTTCTCTTCTTTCCCTGACTGTGTTTCATCTGTTTCTTTCACTGTATGCTTTTTTATTACTTAGTTCTGGACTCTTGTCACCAGTACAGTCTGAGAGCTCCTGATGGGCAGGACTATGTGCCTCCTGCTGCTGTCAGTCTCCAATCTATGTGCTGCTGGTCTGTGAATTGGCTTGGAGTAGACAGTGAATCAATGTTTGTTGATGAACAAATCTTACTTATAGACATTTGCACTTATTTTGCATTTCTATCATAGCTTTTCCCTTTTATATTGTGGTTGCATAATTTAAAAATACTATTATAATATTTAATTCTATTGGGTTTTCTGCTAAAATATTTAGTACCTACACCTTTTCCACATTTGGTAATGAAATTATAAATAGAACTTTTTTCATAGAAGCCCAAACATTTTTGGGGGTTTGGGCATGGTGGTGTCACAGGTTAAACCACTACTTGGACCCCCACATCCTATATCAGAGTGTCAATTCAAGTTTTGGCTACTTCTCTTGTAAACCAGCTCCCTGCAAATGAGCCCAAGAAACAGCAGATGATGACCTAAATGCCTGGGAACCAATCACTCACATGAGAAATGTGGATGAAGTTCCTGGCTCCTTGCTTCAGCCTGGCCCTGCTCTAGCTATTGTGGGCACTTGGGAGAGTGAACCAGAGGATGGATGATTCTCTCTCTCTCTCTCTCTCTCTCTCTCTCTGTCATTCTGCCACTTAAATAAAAAAAATCTTTTAAAAAAAGAAACCTGACCATTTGCATTAAGGAACTTTATTGATTTGTTTTGTTTAGATTACATAAATTTATGTTTGATTTAAAAATTCATCATTATCAAAACTCATCTTTCATGACTGATTTCATTGTAAGCTGAATCCACTCAGCAGCTGACCTGAGTTAAGAGAGAAAAATGGTACCATTTTCAAGTATGTAGTTCAAAAATAATTAAAGGAAAATTAACTAAACTAATATATGAATATATTGTGAAGTTTGAGGACATTTATTTATTTGATTACAATGGATTTATATTAGATTTACATGTTATTTGCATTGGGTTTCTTGTAGATTTTTGGAATTGTCTAATTTGCAGACCTCTGTAAGACCAACGTAGAAAAAAAAATGTAGATTCTCCTGTTGGGAGTACTAGTTGGTTGATATGAATCTGTTCCGAACATATTCCAACAACACTTAGATACAACTTAAGATGCTATTTTGTTCCTTACAGTTCTCCCTCTTTTGAACTGAATGAGTCTCCTGTGTAAATCCCAAGAGTCATAGAGTCTGAGAGTGAGCTGGATCAGAAATATTAGATACAGATGATCCTCAAACAATGCACACATTGAGCTCTTAATTGACACCAAATGGCAAGGCTCTTTTTGACATATTAAAATTATCTGTTTTCTTAAATATTTAATTCATTACTAATAAGGGACTGTTGTCGCTTTGAATTATGTAGACTACATTTATTATAAGATCTGGCATACTTCTACTTCTATTTTAAAATAATATCTGAAAGAAAAAAAATTTAGAAAATTAGATGTATGAAAATGTATTTTCTAATCAAGAATATGATCATTACCTGCTGTCAAAAGATATCTTAAAATATTTAAGAAGCGAATTTAAGCTGTAAATACATACCATAGCTTTTTCATTGATGTTTATCTATATTTGTTCACCCTTTGATCTCACTCCAGCACAGCATAAACTAAGGAAACAAGGAGGAACAGAGGCTAATGGAAGAAACAGCTCCTGTTCAGAAGGAAAGACTGTCAGCTTCATTACTTCCTGGCTTATCAACTTTGGGCAGGTCACTCTCCCATTGTCATTTTCCATTTTCATACACACAAAAGGAGATATTTGTACTAAATCAGATATTTCTATGATGCTTTTACAATGTTCATAAAATTCATTTCAGTTCTGTTAAGTCAGTTCAATCGAGTAGTCTTTTTTTTAAAGATTTTATTTATTTATTTATTTGAGAGGTAGAGTTACAGACAGTGAGATGGAGAGACAGAAAGGTCTTCCATCTGCTGGTTCACTCCCTAAATGGCTGCTGTGGCTGAATCTGAGCCGATCCAAAGCCAGGAGGCAGGGGCTTCTTCCTGGTCTCCCATGTGAGTGCAGGGGCCCAAGGACTTCCACTACTGTCCCAGGCCACAACGGAGAGCTAGATTGGAGGAAGAGCAGCCACAACTAGAACTCGCACCCACATGGGATGCTGGAGCCGCAGGCGGGGGATTAACCTACTGCACCACAATGACAGCAGCTCGAACAATCTTGAGGGATAGCTACAATGGCATGCTGTAATGTAATAATGTACAACACAATATAATATAAATATAGCACAGGATTTGGAATCAGATAAATGAGAAATTAAATCTAGAATCTCAACTTACTAAAAGAAGTCAATTCACCTTGCTGATTTTTTGATTTATGTGTGTCTAATGGACATAATGATACTGCCTCTTTTTCATGATTGTTGTCAAAATAAGTTATCCTGAAATATGCCATTTTTTTCCTCTTTGGCAATGTTGAGAATACAAAGATGAACCTAACACAGTACCTGCTTATGCTTAAAGTAATCATATGCTATGTGTGTGGAGGGAGCAGCAAAGATTAATTTTTAAAATATGTATGCATTTTCATATATTCAAAAGGGAGTGTGAAAGAGAAAGTTATCCTAGCTTTACCTGCTGTGCCATAATGCCAGTTCTACAACAGTGAATTTAGATGTAGTGCATTCTGTAAGCAATACCACATGAGAATTTTAAACTAAGTGATCTGGGAGTTACAATGTCCAGGAGAACAATTTTTACTTGGAGCATCAAAGAATATCACATGCATTCCTTCATTGATCATTTATTGAGCACCTACTTTGTGCTAAGCAAGGGAATAAAGAGATGGATAAGAAGAAACCTATGCTTTTCAAATGTTTACAGAAAAAAGTGAAGTGACTATTGGTTTTCATTCATAGGTGTCCTTTAAGAAGCTGTTGTAAAAGTAAGGAACTCTATACCCAGAAATATGATCAAATAATTAAAAAAATTATATAAAGAGAACAGATTTCATGTATTTCAGACATAATTCTAAGAAGATAACCATACTTCCCTCCCTCCCTCAATCCCTTTCCTTTCTTTTCTTTCTTTAAGCTTTGCAACAAACATACTTTCAATTCACTCTGTAATCACAAGCTTAATGCACCTCTAACCAAGAACCTAATTTGTATTAATGTTCAGAAATTTCAAGAACCTCAATGAGTTCATTTTTTAAGTTTATTTGTGTGTGTATGCATGTGTGTATATCTGTATGTGTGTGTGAGAGAGAGAGGGAGAGAGAGACAGATCGAGAGAGAGAGATCCTTCTACCTACTGATTCAACTCCTAAATGTGGGCAGGACCAGGCAGAAGCCTGTAGCCTGCAACTCCATCTGGGTCTCCCATGTGGGTAGTATGGGCCTAAGCACTTGTACAATCATCTATTGCCTCCCAGGATGAATTATAAGGGATTTAGATCACAAGCAGTGTAGCAGTGTAGTCAGTAGTCATACTGGCACTCCAGTATGGGATGTAGGCACCCTAAGAAGTGGCTTAACCCACTGCACCAAAACACGTGCCCCTAGAAGTTCATTCCTATAATTCTTAGGTCCATGAATTCCAGATTCAAAACCTCTGATTTAATTATACACTTTATAAAAGAGAAGAGATTGAAAGAGAGTTAGAATTTCAAATGGTACCAAAGAATAGTCTTGGACTTTCAACCCACTTCCTCCAGTTCCCTGGTTCGTAATGACCACTTCTTTCTGCATTTTTGCTGGCTCAGGACAAAGAGCCTAGTTTCTTTTCTTGACACTCATTACCTGTAGCCTCCTTGACTGCTGACTGCTTGCCTGGCTTCTGAATCCAGCTCTTTTATTGACATCAAGCTTACATGCTATCCCAGTTGTCCGTTTTCCATATAGTTATTCATGTTCTCATTATATAATCTTTGCTTTCCAGTGCTGATGATGTCTTTTTTTCTCCCATACTAATGCCTAAGTTATCTCTTAGATCCACTCCCAGCAAAAGGCCCAATGCTACAGGTGAGCAGATAGTAAAGAGGTATTTGTGAGAAAGCTTCTTTTAGATACAAACTCCATGCTACAAACTTCAGCCTAGCCTATCAGATATGCTTGCACACTGCCCTAGGTGTTGTTCTTCATTTAATTTCTTACATGTATATATGAATTTATAGTTCATGGAGAGTAACCATCACAATAAATGATTGATACATGACAAAGCATTAATTCAGTGAATACTTGTTTTTGTTCATGCCTCAGTCAAGCAACCCAAAAAGGGTCTTATTACTACTCTGTCATTTTGGTCCAAAACTGATCATATTCCTTGTAAACCTCTGAAGATTGCTAGATGGTGAACAGGGAATAGAGAGTCAGTGCTTGGGGTGTCTGGATGGAAGAAACACCCATCACATTCCACTGTCCAGAACACAGTTCCATGGATTCACCAATTGCAGAGGTGGTGGCTTGGAAAGGTAGCCTCACTTGCACTCAGGAAGAAACTGGCACACATGACCACTATGTCATGTGATCTACCAAAGAATTCTCAGAAACAGATAGCAAAGACTAATACTCTCTGTTTATAGATGAAGGAAGGAAGAGGATCCCAGAGGTGAAATGATTTACACAAAGCCATAGAGCTGATACATGCAAAATCTGTGGTCAAACCAGTGCTGTCTACTCTGGTACTTAAATTGTCTCTTTATATGACACAGCTTGTATGCTACACTGAAATAGAATGCTTGAATGTCAGGGGATTTATCAAAGTGAAATCCAGGGGTCATTTACATCAGAAAAATTTGAAGGAATCAGTAATGTGGATTCACTGTCCAAAAACCTTGCTTGCTAACTGATTCAGTATCCGGGTGATAGGTTGAAAAATCTGCAGATGATTCTTATATGCAGGGTACAATTTGAGAACTCTCTGCCTTATTACTTTATTTGATTTTCACCTGTATGATTAAAAGTGCAAAAATTAAAGACACTTATGGAAGGCTGCTTTTTTCACCAGTTTATAATTTAATCCCTAATAGAAGACCTCAAAATCTGGCACTGATGATAAAAGAGTCAGTTGTATTTTAATGTTTAAAGACAAATGGTTTTCTTTCTAAAAATATGCATGTAGGGATAAGGGAGAGCAAGGATCTATAGCAAAATTATCATTCAGTTGGAGAGGTACTTAATAAAATGGGTTATCCTGAGTAGCCAAGTGACAGAGACCTGAAGCAAATTCCTTTGCAATTCAAGTTTTTTAAAAATGTCTCATTTTCTCTTGAGTTTAGAACTTTATGTGCAATTCAGAGATAATACTCTAAATTGAAGATAATTTTAGAATCAATTTAGCAGATAGGTTATTTCACCTGTCATGTTGCCCAAATACTGAATACAGATTTCAGTGCACAGATGGCATAAATATTGTACAGTCTATGACATCAGGAGTATAACTATTTCATAATTAAGAAAAAGATATAGAAATCATTCATCCAGTTTAGATGCTTCTGAATGTGTACCTTTGCATACTACTCAAAAATGTGTGAATGCTGATAAACTGCCTAATTATATTTTATAATATTTCATTTTAATGTGAAATTATACATAATATTTCACTTTCATTTGGAATTCCCGTTAATTTAAGGAATGTTAAATAGCTAACTAAAAGCTTTATAGAGTGTTGTTTGGGTAGTCAAAATGTTTGCGTTTCCTCCTTCAAGGTGGTTTTAGACATTAATTGTATTAATTCCAACTTTAGGCTTAAAATATCTTTCTCGCAACTATAATTTAGTGTTAATTACTTATACTCTTCAGAAGAATCACACGCAGAAAAATGCTGAATCATTAAATGGTACTTATTACTTAGATCCAAAGCAATCATTGCTAAATTTCCTTAAGTGGTACTATTGTCTTCATTAATAGATGCAGGTGAGTTGTTGATTCAGTTTTGGCCACACTGGGGGTGAGAATGATCCACTCCTCTCCTCTTCTGAAAAGAATGGATGATTGAGCATTGTGATTTTCAGAGAAATGAGGCCAGAGTTTATTTTATTTGCAGCAAAAGAGCCAAAACCCCATTTTTCTGCCTGGCTATACTCATAAATAAGAGTTTGGTATTTCCACCTGGGCTGTAACAGGCTGATGACTATAAAGGAATTTGGTGGTGGCCTTCACTATTTCAATGACAGTGTTTGCGGCTAGCAGGTCTGCATGCCCAGCTCCAGTCTTACAAACTTATACTTGAGAACAAACATGGATACCTCAGTATAAACTTAATGGTTCCATCCTGTTCAATTCTATTTTAGTTAAGTTCGCATACAATTTTATGATGAGGTCTAGGGTGTGGTATAGTAATGTGTGGCTGAAGGTGAAAGAAAGCTGGTCCTAGTCCAGGACACTCTTTCTGCCTTCTCTTTTACTGTGCAAAAGGGATTGCAGCACCCCAAGGGCTTTCTGCTGGTCATTGTAACTACAGCCATGCCAACCTATGTGATAAGCTGGACTGTACCTGAGTACCCAGTGGAAAAGGTAATTATCCAGCTGACCACAGAGGAGTTGCAGGAGAAAGTTAAAACAGAAAGATACAAGCACATTGAGGAAACAAGTACGCATCTCAACAGATCTGGGGATGTGGGTAAAATATGCTTGTTTCCTCATCTCATGCCTCATTTTTGCAGATATTCACTACGAGGTTTCTTTTGCTGGCTGTCCTCAGTAAATCTAGCATTACTCTGAAAATGTCCAGTTCGGACACTGCAGCTGAGGGAACACTGCGTTAGAGTCCCCTCATTAGTGGGGATCTGAGGAGTCATAATCTTCACAACAAATGTTTAGAAGCCTGGTTACAAAGCCACAACTTTGAAATGGAGCTATTTGAGTTAGAAAGTTGCTTTATTATGTGTTTTCTCTATAGGTCATGGTGTTAAGAAAACTAAAGTACACAGTATCTCCTAATGTGCAGAAGCTGTTAAATGAATAACTTAAGACTTTGTAGCATTTCACTATGCTAGCTTGAGGGTGTGAAAAGAAATCATATGTGTGATCCAGTTATGTCACTTGCTAATTGTAACCTTGCCCATATACTGAAGCCTCCTGAGTGTCAGTTTTTTCATCTGTAGAACAGAAATAGTAATACCATAAATGAGATTTTTATTCCTGAGGACTGTTTAAGGGAGCTTGGCTTACAGTAAAACCTCATGCGTGGTGGTGGTGGTGGTAGTAGTAGTAGTAGTAGTAGTAGTAGTAGTATAGTAGTTGTTGCTGTGTTTTTTGTTTATACTTTCTCACTTTCAATTCATTCATTCTCCCTGTGGATCCTGCTCCTCCACTGAAAAGGTTCCCTCCAAAGTCATCAACATCATTCTTGATGCTAAAGTTAACATAATTTTCAGTCCACATTCAAAAATGCCTCTTAAGAGAATCTGAAACATTGACCAACTCTCTCTTCTAAAGCACATTCTCCTTGGCTCTGTAGTAAATCTTGTAGGTAGCAACTATAAGCCTGGCACTATTTAATGCAGTTCGCACAACTTTCCCATGTGCCCATACAATAAATGCTGTTTTCTAGTGCCATGCTGCAGAAGCAGGGAGAGGCTGTGAGAAACTGCCTTTGCTGTAGATCACGAAGATGGTGAATGACAGAACTGAGCTTCAGAGTCCAACTTGTTCCTCAGGCTACTGTTGTACACCCACTGCTTGTCTCATGCTACACACTTGGCCTGCATAATCTTAGGTAAATTTTAAGTGGCTTTGATGTGTCAATCACTATGTTAAGTACTACATGTTTTATATGTATATATGTATAGCTAGATCCTTAACAGATCAGAGAGATAAAGTCTTTAATCCCATGATTCTACCAATAACTGTTTACATTGAGAATTTGAGGCTCAGAGGGATTAAGTAAATTACTCAATGTTAACCTGCTAGGAAGTGACAGAGATACGATTTGACTGATTCTGAAATATTTGCTCTTCATCTACCTCTTTCTACTATTCTCTTTATCTCTTTTGAAAATCCATGTGATATCTTCTAACATTAAGCTTTCCATTTTCTGCTGAACCATCAATTTTTTTTCAGGTTTTCCCCTTTGTCTAGTTGAATCTAGATGCTATACCTATCTCTTTCGTTGGTCACTGTCTATATCATCTGTCAAGACCATAATCCTGGGTTATCCTACCTGTTTGTGACTTTCTGAGGTCTTATTCATCTTCTCCTTCCTCAATCACAATTGAAGAGATACTCTTACCCCAGGCTGAAGCAGATCTCATTTCTTTTTTTTTTTTTAAGTTTATATTTTATAATACTTTTACATTTACAATTTAAAATAAAATAAATACAATTTCCATATAACTCACATTCAGCTTCCACTGTTTTTAATATCTTCTGTTAGTATTTTTGTGACAGCACATAAGCAGCATCCAGCTTCTCCTATTATTAACATGTCATACTATAATGATACATTTGTCACAATTGATGAACCACACCTAGCTTCCCCCAAGTTTTCTAAAAAAAAGATTTATTTATTTACTTGAAAAACAGAATTACAGAGAGGGAGAGATGGAAAGACAGAGATCTTCCATCCACTGGTTCACTCCCTAAATGGCCACAACAGCCCTAGCTAGGCCAATCCAAAGCCAAGAGCCAAGAGCATCTTCTGGGTCTCCATGTGCATGAAAGGCTATCTTCTGCTGCTTTCCCAGTTGTGTTAGTGGGGAGCTGACTTGGAAGTAAAGCATCAGAGACCCGAACTGGTGCCCATATGGGATGCCAGAGCTGCAAATGGTGGCTTAACCTGCTAGGCCACAGCTATGGCTCTGCTTCCCCTATCATTTTATCCAAAATTCCTCTATTCCTCCCACACGTACCCCCTCCTAACCACCATTCTGTGTTCATGTTGAAGTGGTTTTTTTTGTATTTTTAGTTTCCACACATGAGGGACATGTGGTATTTGCCTTTATGTATCTGACTTATTTCACTTGATGTCCTCTAGTTCTATCCATTTTGCTGCAGATGACAGGCTCCCCTTCCTTTCCATTCCTTAATAGATTTCCCTTTGTATATGTACATTTTTTATCCAATTTATCTGATTTGAACATCTTGGTTTCTTAGCCCTCTTCAGGAAATGTAATTCATGAGTGATCCTATTCTGCATCTTTAGTCCTGCCTACCAACTTCCTTGTTCCATCTCATCAGCAGTTAAACATGGTTAGTCCTTCATGCTACAGAAAAAAGAAAAAAAGCTAAACAAACACCTTCCACCCTGTGTCTTTCTCAGGGTACCAACCTAGGAAAGAAGTGCTTCTGGATTTTAGATTTCCCTTTATTTCTAAAATTGAAAAGGAGTGATTATACAATGTTATTTTATGTACTCATTATTGCAACAAGCTTCTCATTTAACTGTTTTCTGCATTTTGTCTCTCCCTTTCCAGTGACATTGTTCTAGCAAAGTCATTTGTGCATTTTGGTAGCAGCATTCAAAGGTAGAAAGACTTAGAAAGATGTTTTGTATTCCCCATAGGATGTAGTATAGAAAAGCTCAATAAATGCTTCTTAGAAGGAAAGATTATGCACAAAAAAATCATGCTCATTAAAACAAGAGTGACTTGCAGCCCATGCTGGGAAAAAATCCAGGTAAAATTTAGTAAGAAATATCTCTGCTAGCTAAGAATGGGAGACTGGAGCTGACTTTTATTAGGTTGCATTAAATGATAGCAGTTGTCTTTTAACTTTTATTTTCACTAAATAATTGTAAATTGCTAATTCATTTAGAAGCAAAACTGTAGGGCTGCATGTTACCAAATTTAATACAGTAAGAGACCAGCATAGGAAAGTTTGTGAAACCACGGCTTAAGAAAACTCCTTTAGAGCTCCAAAATATGAGTAGACACATCCTATCCTTTCACCTCTTACTCCTCACTGTATTCTTTATCTTGCCCTGATTCCAGATTTGTTTACATACTTTCTTTTTTATTTATCTATTTATTTATTTTTTAATTTTTGACAGGCAGAGTGGACAGTGAGAGAGAGACAGAGAGAAAGGTCTTCCTTTTTCCGTTGGTTCACCCTCCAATGGCAGCTGCGGCCGGCACACCGCGCTGATCCGATAGCAGGAGCCAGGTGCCTATCCTGGTCTCCCAAGGGGTGCAGGGCCCAAGCACTTGGGCCATCCTCCACTGCACTCCCTGGCCACAGCAGAGAGCTGGTCTGGAAGAGGGGCAACCGGGACAGAATCCGTTGCCCTGACCGGGACTAGAACCCGGTGTGCCGGCGCCGCAAGGTGAAGGATTAGCCTAGTGAGCCGCAGAGCCGGCCTGTTTACATACTTTCATTCATGAATGTTCATTCATTAATGGAGTGAATACCTGGTAACTGATTCCCTGTGCAGGTACTAGACCCTCATTGGAAATTATCCTGGGCCTCATTAAAGTTCTTTGCTGTGAGTTGCAGTCCCACTCAGGGGCTGAATGACTAGTTAATTCTAGTATATAAAGTCTGGCAGCCTGATTCAAAGGCCAAGCAGCTTCATTTACATTTCAGAAAACTCTGAAGGGTCATCCCATCTCCAGAACCCCCACTGAATCAGCAAAATCTACATTTTTTTTTAAATTTCTATTTATTTGCAAGTTAGACTGAGACAGAGAGACCAAGACAAGTAGAGAGACATCTTCTTTCTGCTAATTCATTGCCCCAAATGACTGAAAGAGCCAGAGTCTGGTCAGGCGGAAGTCTGGACCCAGAACCCAGCACCAGCACTCTACTGTGAGACACAGGCAACTTAACTACTAGGCCAAATGCCATTGCCTGCCCTCAGTATCTTAAATGCAACAAGTAAAGGAAAACAATATTTAAAATGCATTTAATTGTTCTAATTATTTTAGACAAGACTTATCACTATCTTTTTATGCTGTATTAGACTTTATTTTTAATTTTATTTAAGGAATACAAACTTCATGCATTTCATATATACAAATTTAGAAACATAATGATGTTTCCACCCTATCCTCTTTCCCGCCCATTCTCTCACCATTCTTCCTCTTCCCTCTCCTATTCTCATTCTTATTTCTTACATAGATCTATTTTTCAGTTAACTTTATACTCGTAAGATTAATCCTATACTAAATAAAGAGTTCAACAGAGTATGAAGAAAAATAACAAACAAAAAAAAACACTGTTCCTCAACATGCAAGACAAGAGATGTTCAAAACCATCTCATCTCAAAGTGTCAATTTCACTTCTACAGATTATCTTTTCTGTATCTGCCATTCAAATAAATATTTTTTAAAAGAAAAATGACTATTCATATCCTTTGGCAATTTCTTTAAAAAGTTATTTATTCATTTGAAAGTCAGAGTTACACAGAGAGATAAATAGAGGCAGAGAGAGAAAGAGAGGTCTTCCATCCGCAGGTTCAGTCCCCAGTTGGCCACAATGACCAGAGTTGCGCCAATCTGAAGCCAGGAGCCAGGAGCTTCTTCCAGGTCTCCCACGCAGGTACAGAGGCCCAATGACTTGTGCCATCTTCTACTGCTTTCCCAGGCCATAGCAGAAAGCTGGAGTGGAAGTGGAGCAGCCAGGACTTGAACCAGCACCCATATGGGATGCTGGCACTGCAGGCAGCAGCTTTACCCACTATGTCACAGCACGGTCCCACCAATTTCTTAAAAACTGGATTATTTGCTTTGCTATTGTTCAGTTTCTTGAGCTCTTTATAGATTCTGGATATCAATCCTTTATCGGTTGCATAGTTTGCAAACATTTTCTCCCGTTCTGTCAGTTATCTCTTTACTTTGCTGAGTGTTTCTTTCGCAGTGTAGAAGCTTCTCAGTTTGATTTAATCCCATATGTCAATTGTGGCTTTGATTGCCTGTACTTCTGGGGTCTTTTCCAAGAAGTCTTTCACTATGCCAATGTCTTATACATTTTCTCCAATGTTCTCTAGTAATTTGATGGTACTGGGTCATAGATTTAGATCTTTGATCCATTTTGAGTACATTTTTGTGTAAGATGTAAAGTAGGAGTCTACTTTCATGCTTCTGCACATGGACATCCAGTTTTCTCAGCACCATTTGTTGAAGAGAATCTCTATGATCCACAGATTGATTTTAGCTCCATGGTCAAAGATGAGTTGGCTGTAAATGCATGAATTGATTTCTGAAGTTTCTATTCTGTTCCATTGGTCCACACAGCTGTTTTTGTGCCAGTGCCAGGCTTTTTTGATTACAACTTCCCTGTACTATGTCTTCAAATCTGGTATTGTGATGCCTCCAGCTTTGTTTTTATTGTTTAAAACTACTTTGGCTACTCAGGGTCACTTGAGTTTCCATAAGAATTTTAACATCCCTTTTTTTCTAGATCTGAGAAGAATGTCACTGGTATTTTGATTGGCATCATATTGAATCTGTAAATTGCCTTCAGTAGTAAGGGCATTTTGATGATATTTATTCTTCCAATTCATGAACATGGAAGATTTTTTTCCATTTTATGTCTTCTTTTTTTTTAACTTTTATTTAGTAAATATAAATTTCCAAAGTACAGTTTATGGATTACAATGGCTTCTCCCCCCATAACTTCCCTCCCACTCGCACCCCTCCCATCCCCCACTCCCTCTCCCATTCCATTCACATCAAGATTCATTTTCAATTCTCTTTATATACATAAGATTGATTTAGTATATATTAAGTAAAGATTTCATCAGTTTGCACCCACACAGAAACATAAAGTGCAAAATACTGTTTCAGTATTAGTTATAGAATTAATTCACATTGGATAACACATTAAGGACAGAGATCCCACATGAGGAGTAAGTGCACAGTGACTCCTGGTGTTGACTTAACAAATTGACACTCTTGTTTATGGCGTCAGTAATCACCCTAGGCTCTAGTCATGAGTTGCCAAGGCTATGGAAGCCTCTTGAGTTCGCTGACTTCGATCTTATTTAGACAAGGTCATAGTCAAAGTGGAAGTTCTCTCTTCCCTTCAGAGAAAGGTACCTCCTTCTTTGATGGCCCCATTTTTTTTTTGCCAGAGTGTCTTGGCTTTCCATGCCTAAAATACTCTCATGGGCTCTTCAGCCAGATCTGACTGCCTTAAGGGCTGATTCTGAGGCCAGAGTGCCATTTAGGACATCTGCCATTCTATAAGTCTGCTGTGTATCCCGCTCTCCATGTTGGATCGTTCTCTCCCTTTTTTATTCTATAAGTTAGTATTAGCAGACACTAGTGTTGTTTGTGTGATCCCTTTGACTCTTAGACCTTTCAGTATGATCAATTGTAAACTGAATGCCTTCTGTTATTTCTTTAATATTTTATAATTTTCATCATAGGGATCTTTGACATTCTTGGTTAAATTTATTCCAAGATATTTGATTTTTTTTGTAGATATTGTGAATGGGATTGATCTTAGAAGTTCTTTCTCAGCCATGGTATTGTCTGTGAACAGAGTTTATTGATTTTTTGTGTTATTTTTATAGCCTGCCACTTTACCAGATTAACTCTTTTATGACTTTCAATAGTCTCTTAGTAGAGTCTTTTGGATCCCCTATAAGTAGAATCATGTCATCTGCAATTAGGAATAGTTTGACTTCTACATAATCTATAATTAGAAATAATTTGACTTCCACATTCCCAATTTGTAAAGCTTTGATTTCTTTTTCATGCTTAGTTGCTCTGGCTTAAACTTCCAGGACTATATTGGATAGAAATGGTGAGAGTGGGCATCCTTGCCTTGTTCTGAACTTCGTGGGAATGCATCCAATTTTTCTGCATTCAATAAGATGCTGGCAGTGGGTTTGCCATAGATTGCCTTGATTTTGTTGAGGAAACCTCAATCACAGGGCAGTATGTCCCACAGCACAATCTTGCCTTGTCCATTCATTTGCATACTTGTCCTTGTCAAATACGTAATCTACCTGGCTAATTAAGGAGATGCTTTTATTCTGGATATTACAAGAGATTGTGTGCTAATGAGGAACTTCTCAAAGCAAAGTAAGGAGGGCTAGAGTTTATGGAGTTGGCAGGTATGTAAACGTGCTAGGATAGAGTGGTCCTTTGTCATTAGCAATTTTCTAATAAAAATGATGATGATAGTTATTATGATGGTGATAATGGTGGTGGTGGCAACGTTGATGCTGATGATGGTGGCAGTTATGGTGGTCATGGTAGTGGTGATAGATTTTCTGACTTCCACTGCTGTCTGGAATGCAGGCTTTCAGGGAAAATTTACTACTGTCACCCTCAAGCACTTTGCCCAGTTGAACTCCTGCACACTTTCATCTCCCAGTCTGTTTCCAGGGAACTTATTCTAAGATATTCTACAATCTGAACCACTGGAACTGGATTTGTGCTTCAGTGATTAAAAGTCTGAACACTAGAAATGTATAGAGATGAATATTTTTATGAGATAATCTATGTCGGTTTGGACAAAGGGCAAGATTGCAGTTCAAAGCCTGCAAAACCCTTCAAGGGTAATAAAACTTTGGCTGCTAGCTGAGCTGCTTCAGGATCATGTTGAGACCCTGAACTGGAGCATCCTGCAAATGGGAACTTGGGAAAGCATCTAGATATAGCATGCTTGGTACTTGCAACCTGGTGCTTGAAGCTTGGTCCTTGGTGTAGACCCTTGGAGCTTCTTCTCACTTTATTGGATGGAAGAAACCTGAGAAAGACAAAGCAAAGAAGAATAGAATGGAACATGTATAATATCTTCAACTAAAAATCTTGGAGTGAGTACTTGGATATCGTGTCAAGATATTGCCAATAGAACATTTTGGAAATTGAGGCCTAATTTGTAACAATCAGGCTAGTAAATGCTTGATCTTATGTATTTTGTTCATGAAAAATAAATCTTACCTTTCAGATTGGTGAGGTCAGGGTCATATACCTTGCATTAAGGAATCTTTAATTCGCACTCATTAAAATAATAATGTTTCTTGGAAAGTATGTTCAAATAACAGTACTATAGTAATGTAAGATTTTAAAGCAGATACTATTATTTCTGTAAAGAATACGGAGAAGTCACTTTAGTGGCTACAAATTTTGGTTTTGGAATCTGGCAGAGTTTTGTGGCTCCGGTTTAGGTTATAACCATGAGGGAACCAAGAGAGAAAAGAATGATTGTTAGAGATTTTATCCTCTCATGTTAATTCTCAACAGTTCTATGCTTCACAATCTATGCAAAAAGAACACACATACATGAGCATTAATTAAGACAGGTTAATTGGCATACAAATGAAGTTTCAAAACTTAATCATGAGTGATTTCCAAAGATCATATAAAAGAAAACATTCACACACATCCAAAAATCAAAACACAAAGGGGGTGGGCATTTGGTGTAGTGGTTGAGTCACAGACTGGCTTGTTTACATCCATATCATACTGTCTGGGTTGAATCTATCCTCCTGATTCCAGCCTCCTACTAATGTAGACCCTAGGAGGCAGCAAGTGATGGCTCAAATTGTTGCTTCCCTACCACCCATTTATGAGATCTGGATTGACTTCCTGGATCCTGGCTTCATTCTGGCCCAGCTGCTGCCATTTCTAGGCATTTGAGGAGTAAGCAGTCAATGGGGGCATCTCTCATTTCTGTAATGTGTGTGTGTGTGTGTGTGTCTCATTATGACTCTAAAAACAAACAATGAAACATCCACCAGATAAAGCCAGTAGATTTATTAAAAGACAAAAGTATAAGAATTTAGATTAAAGATCATAATTGGCTTCATTTGTGATTCTGGAATCAGGTAACATTATATTATGTAAAATAGAATGATCAGAGGAGGTTGGTTTCATAGACAGAAAAATCTTAAAGACAGCCAAAACAAACAAAAAAGGATTTGTCATTTCAGAGTTAATTTCATTTTAAGGCAGGGATAGAGAAACTGAATAATAAAAAATAATTGGTCAACGTTATATTACTTCAGCTTACATTTTTTTTTCTGTAAGGATTAGAGTTGAGGGGGTTTTATTATTATGCTAAGACTAGCCTACTTGGGAAATCCGGTTCTTATCTTCCCTCAGCAACTTGGTATCAGTTTGATGAAGTGGAATTTAGTATGAATGACTCCATTTTAATTTTTACTCTTGTATATTGTGTCCCAGTTCAGGAGTTTAGTTCAAAATGACAGTCTTCTACATATTTTATTTAACAACTTCTAGACTAATTTAAGTTTGAAACAAATAAGTACTGGGACCAGTGTTAAGCTGCCATCTGCAATACTGGCATTCCATATGGGTGCAGGTTCATATCTGGGCTGCTCCACTTCCAGTCCAGCTCCCTGTTAAAACACTTGGGAAAACAGCAGAAGATGGTCCAAGTGTTTGGGCCTCTGCATCCATGTGAAAGATCCAGAGAAAGCTCCTTGCTCTTGGCTTCTGACATTGGCCTGGCCCAGTCCTGGCATTTGGAGCCATTTGGGAACTGAACCAGCAAATGGAAGATCTCTCTCTCTCTCTTTCTCTCTCTCTGTATCCACTGTCCTAACCCTGCAACTCAGCTTTTCAAAGTTGGCTATAGCATTCATGTAAGTTTTTTAAAAACAAATAAGTAGTTTAAAACAATTAATAAAATGAAGAGACATCTAGCAAAATGGAATAGTGAAGTAACACCTTGACAGTAGGGACTCCATTTTAGAGCATCTGAGACTCCATCTTGAGAAAGTACTCCCCACTGTGATACTCTGGCCTGAAGCTATGATCTAATAATATACTGCATCCCAATGGCAGAACATGGGAACTCCCTAGCATGATCGCTCAAGCTTAAAACTGACAAACTGTGACTTGGATTAATGTTAAGATTGTAATTTGTCTATTGTCAAGATTGCAATTGATGTTAGTTTCCCATAGCCCTTAGTTCAGCTTGACCCTAGTAAACATGTATTTCCCCTGATCCTAGCAACTGTATATTCTCCCTCTCATCCCTGTGGTTTTTACCTTTATAAGCCCTGTTGCTTTGAGCTTCAGGATTGAGAGTTCTTTAGGTCATGAGCCAGCTCTCCATTGCTGGCAATAACGAACTGTTGAATTTTATCAATGTGTGGTGCTCCTCTGTTGGCACTCACACAGCACAGCAATAGATATTTGCAAACCTCTTACTTGATGAAGAATTAAAATCCAAAATATATTAGGATCTCCAAAAACTCAATAACAGCAACAAAAAATCAACCCATCCAGTTAAGAAGTAGATAAAGAACATGGATAGCGAGTTCTCAAAAAAAGAAATACAAATGTCCAATAAATATATGAAAAAATGTTCAACATCAGTAGCCATCAGAGAAATGCAAATCAAAGCCACAATGAGATATCACTTCACCCCTGTCAGAACGGCTATTAGCCATAAGACAGGAAGTATAAAATGCTGGTGAGGATATGAAGAAAAGGGAACTCTTATTTTTAAGATTTTAATTACTGATTTGAGAAGCAGAGCTACCAACAAAGAGAGGGAGAGACAGAAAGATCTTCCATCCACTGGATCACTCCCCCAATGGCCGCAACGGCCGGAGCTGGGCTGATCCAAAAGCAGGAGCAGGAGCTTCTTCCAGATCTTCCACGTGGGTGCAGAGGCCCAAGCACTTGGGCCATCTTCTACTGCTGTCCTAGGCCATAGCTGAGAGTGAATTGGAAGTGGTGTAGCCAGGTCTTGAACCGATGCGCATATGGGATACTGGCGCCACAGGTGGAATCTGGCCACAACACTTCCCCAACAAGGGAAATCTTATACACTATTGTTAGGAATGTAAATTAATGCAGCCTTTGTGGGAAATAGTATGGAAATATCTTAAAAATCTGGGAATAGATTTGCCTTATAATTCAGCAATCCTACTACTGGGTATATATACAAAGGACATGAATATGTCATATCAAAGAGATCCCTGCACCACCATGTTTATAGCCGCACTACTCACAATGGCCAAAATATGGAGTCAACCAAGGTCTCCATCATCAGACGAATGGATAAAGAGAATGTGATATATATATATATATATATATATACACATATATATACACACATACATACATACAATGGAATATTATATTATCCAACTACGAAAATAATGAAATTCTATCATTTGTTGCAAAATGATTGGAACGAGAAGGCATCATGTTGAGTGAAATAAATCAGGCACAGAAAGACAGATATATGTGGGAGCTAAGAAAACTGAATATGAACACAGAATGGTTCTTACTAGAGGCTGCATGGGATGGGAGGTATAGAGAGAGTTTGGACTTTTAAAAAGCTGGGTATGGCTTATTAATTGTGACAAATGTATCACAATAATGAGATGTTAAAAACAGGCAATGCTGAGCCCGGGATATATGGGAACTCTTTGTCCTACATCATGTGGTTTTCTATTTGTAAATTTAAAACTATTCTCAAATTTAAAAGCATATTAAAATTTACATAAATGCTACAGCCAACATTCAACTTTAGCTTGCTTGCTCAATTTTTGTTACTTGTCTCCTTGCATAAGGAGAGTGCAAGATAAACCCTTTAGTATTGAGAAATGGTATCCTCAACTAATGATATCTCACTTTTCTGAGTCTCAATTTCTTCATCTCTAGTATGGAGGAAGTATTAAACATTTAACGGGATGTTGTATATATGGTGCTTAGCAATGGCTGGTCCATTATTGGCATGCATATGTGTGTGTGTGTGTGTGTGTGTGAAAAATAGTATTGGAATGAGATTGTGAGTTTTATAAACTATCTGGTAATTCATACATCAATAATTACTTTTGCATTGTTTCATAAAATTAGGTGTAGA
Source organism: Lepus europaeus (assembly GCF_033115175.1). Taxonomy (NCBI): domain Eukaryota; kingdom Metazoa; phylum Chordata; class Mammalia; order Lagomorpha; family Leporidae; genus Lepus; species Lepus europaeus. Next base: position 11,720,200 of record NC_084850.1, read on the forward strand.
GTGAAAAGCAGAACATTTTTTCTGTCCATCATTCCCCCATCATCACCCTCCCCACTTGAACGTGAAATCACTTGATTGTAAGAAAGTAGAAACAGAAACCTTTCAAAAGCGTTCAAGAGAAAAGGGGATTTATAAGGAAATTTCAACAGTTCATGGAAAATACATATTCATAATGTGTGAGCCCATACATAACTCATGAACGCATGAACTCCATGTCTATATGGCCTCTCAATGGATAGTCAATGATTCCCAAGTTCTCACATTTCACTTTTTTTAATAGAATTTTTTTATTTGACAGATAGAGCTACAGTGAGAGAGACAGAAAGAAAGGTCTTCCTTCTGTTGGTTCACCCCCCAAATGGCAGCTACGACTGGAGCTACGCCGATCTGAAGCCAGGAGCCAGGTGCTTCCTCTTGGTCTCCCATGAGGGTGTAGGGGCCCAAGCATTTGAGCCACTGCCTTCCAGGGCCACAGCAGACAGCTGGACTGGAAGAGGAGCAACCGGGACTAGAACCCGGCGCCCATATGGGATGCTGGGGCCACAGGCGGAGGATTAACCAAGTGAGCCGTGGCGCTGGCCCCCACATTTCATTTTTTTACCATCAAGTTATCAAGCTGTTATCTTTATAGATCAAAATCAACTTATATTTTAATACCATTTTCCATGAACTCTTATTAGTAATCTCTTTTAGTCCAATTTAGGACGCCTGTTTTTTTTAATCTGTTTTTATTTAATGTCCTAGAACAATTAGTAAAATATTTCCATTTTACAAATAAGTAAACTGACATACAGAGATAAGACGATGTTTTTTAAAAAGGTTTATTTATTTATTTGAAAGTCAGAGTTACAGAGAGGCAAAGGCACAGAGAGAGAGAGAGAGAGAGAGAGAGAGAGAGGTCTTCCATCCGCTGGTTCACTCCCCAATTGGCTGCAACTGCCGGAGAAGCACCAATCCAAAGCCAGGAGACAGGAGCTTTTTCTGGGTCTCCCATGCAGGTGCAGGGGCCCAAGGTCTTGAGCCATCTTCTACTGCATTCCCAGGCCATAGCAGAGAGCTGGATTGGAGGTGGAGCAGCTGGGACTCGAACCGGCAGCCATATGGGGTGCAGCCACTGCAGGCAGTGGCTATACCCGTTATGCCACAGTGCTAGCCCCAGCCCCTATAACTTTTAACAATAATCATTTCTCTACTGTTGGACACTTGAATTGTTTATATATGATTGTTCTTATTGCAAAACAACTTCAGGAAATATTTCTGTGCATACTGATTTTCTTAATCTTTGAAATGATGCTGTCAGAATAATTTATCAGGATTTTTAGTATTTACACAAAAAGTATGAACTCTTCAGTAGCTCAGTATGTATTTTTCTGGTTTTTCTTTCACAAGGTATTTGAATTAACTTAGAAATGCCAAATTATTTTAAAAAAATAAAGATGCCCTTGACAGTGCTTACTAATGATGACACTGGAATATGTGTTGTGTGATGAACATTAGAATTGGACCATTTGTGGGCTTTTTGTCTTGTGATTCACTTACTCTTCTTCATGATCATGAGTACTGAGTCTCAGCCTTGACTTGCGCTGGCCACTACTATCGGCCCTTAACTCAGCATTTCTGATCTCCAAAGTCAGAGATCTGTGGCTTTTTCAGGAATGGATAGTCTTCTGAAGTCATCAGACAATTATAGGCAAGGAATTTGACTAAGAAAAACTGGAATTTTCTACTTTCCCAGATGGTTTTAATTAATCATAAGGAAGAATAATTGTAAGTATAGTTAGGTGGTATTTATCTCTTGAGAAAAAAGGTTCAGTAGGAAGAAGAATGTAGTAAGAAGAGAGAAATGGTGGGGTGACAATGACAAAGTTGGTGAATGCTGTACTAGAAATGACAGGCGATCACATTTATTTTATTACTCTAGATTAATTCATCCTGTGCCCATAATACAAATGTTTAATTGGGTTCATCAGCAGATGTGAGAAGCATCCATTGAGAGTACTCTAATTTTTCACTCATGGTACAAATATTGACTGAGTCTCTTTATTTTGGAGAGAGATGGAGGGTGAAAGAGAGAGCACGAGAGAGAGAGAGAGAGAGAGAGAGAGAGAGAGAGAGAGGGTTGCTTTAGCCCACAGATTATGCCAAAGACGAGCTATTTAAATACTATTTAAGTACTTATATCATGCACATTGGCATGAGGAAATTATTATATAGAAAGGTTATATGCTATACCTAAGTAAAGAGTCATAAAAAGGATTGTAACTGAGATTTCAGGGAAACTTAACTCCAATTTTCCATCTAAAGGACACTGCCTCCTAGTGTCACAAGAAAAAATATGATTGAAGTGTGTTTAGAAGAGGAATTGATTAATTCTTTCCTTAGAGGTCAGAGAATGTCACTCATTGCAGAGTGGGTTTTGATTGGCAAGGGGTGACACGCAGTTGAGGAGGTAAAAAGACTGTTAAAGGTTGAAAATGCAAGATGAGTAAAAGCAAAGAGGTCTTAATGTGCCAGAGATTTTCAAAACAAGGGAGCTGATGGCTTTTGTGGGTGGCCCGTAGGTTGAGTGGAGCATGGGAGGCAGTTCATAGACAGCCCCGAGAACAGAACTTGGAGCTCCAATGCAGAGTGCCTTGGAATGTCATTCCAGAGTGTTCAGATTTCCTTACCTTCTGTAGTGACAACTGATTTCAAAGACAAATGTCAATGAAAAGAGCAGATAACTATGCTGGGGCCACAAATATGAAGACTGGCAACATTCCAGACAGAGTTTCATTGAGAGAACTGGCTGACGTTTGTAACCAGTCAGATCCAGCACTGAGAAAGAGGAAGTGGTCACAGTGGTGCTGAGGTTCTTGTTTTTGGGGAAGAGATGTCAAATTCAGCTTTGGTCCATTCTTCCACCATTTGGGGGTACCTCTCTGTGGCACCAGAGGAAAGGAAGGCTGGCTTGCTTTTGCAAAGACATTCCTAGTGCTAGAAGGCTCAAGGAAAGTGTCTTGATGATGTACTTCCTGTAATCAATAAAACTACAGTTTAGTCAAGTACCCACAGTTTATTTTATTTGACTTTTTGACCTAAAAAAAGCTTTTTATTTCTTACACTCACTGGTGTGAAGGATTCTTTCAAAACGTATTTAACACATATTTAGCATGACAAATCATTAGTCCCCCCCATTCTTTCACACTTTGTCTGAGTTGAAGGGATGACTGAAGCCAGTTCACAACCAGACACTGAGAACTTGCTGTTCTGCCATCTTTCCTGAGCTGCATATGCACAGGGATGTTGTTGGGTTTTGAACCTCTCCAAACCATGGAATGGAGGTGTACGAGAACAGAGAGAGGGAGTAGACGAGCACATGCAGAAGGAGTAGAAGCTTGGGAGGTACTTTCACGGGGCCTTTGTTGCTGTGGAAACACGTGCCTTTTTCTGTACTGCCTGTATGTTTACAAACCCCACTTTCTGTGTTACCAGTCTCACATCAAGCCTTCTTGCAACTGGGGGTTATAAGAGGGAACTTGAACACATTCTTAGGTGTGGCTGTCATTTTGGCTAAGTGAGGTAAATGGTAACCACCCAGCTATCTCACCACATCTAAGTTCAGTGGGAAAGGAAAGATGAAAATTTACCTCATCCCACTCCATGGATGACATGCTTCCACCTTGATTCACTTCTGACAATATGTCAGTCACTGTGATATTCATTTTCTTTCATATCCTGTTTAATCTTCAGTTCAGTGCGGTAGAATAGTACTCTTGTTCTCTTCTCTGTTTTCGTGAAGTGGAACTGGGACTAAGAGCAGTGGAGTGTGTTGGTCAAGTGTGTCTGACTCTGCTCTTGTGATGCTGCAGGGCTCCTGAGACCTGTTCTCCTGGGTCGCAGGTCGGGTCCCCCAACTCAAGTCCCTTCTGTGTCTCTATTACTGGGCAATGAGGCAAGGCATCAGTGGGGTCATGAAGGAGTGTGCAGTTTGTGGTTGAGCTGCAGTTCAAGAAAGCCTTTGGCTTTGCATTGCTCGTGCATATAAAGGAGGCTACACCGATGTTGCATGTTTTCCTCTCACACAAAATGAAGATAAGTTGAGGACTGGAATCCTCTTCCACATAGGATACCATTACTCACTATTTCATGCTGTTCTATTGATAGGCCATAAGGATAGGGTTGAGTAGTGCTATGGGTGAACTGTGTCTCCCAAAGTTCACACTTTGAAGCCGGAACCCCCAGTATCTCAGACTACATCTTTATTTGGAAATAGGGCTTTGACCACCGTGATCATGTTAAAACAAGTTCCAATGTGACTGTGTCCTCATCAAATGAGACGCTTGGACAGAGAGGATTACAGAGAAAAAAAAAAACAAAAAGCAAGAACAAGGCACTGAAGGAGAAGACAGCCATCTACAAACCAAGGAGCGCAGCACGAAACACATCTTGCCATCACTGCCCATTTTTACTCTTGTGCGACCCTGTAAAACACAGAGAGGAATGACACAGAGTGGTCATCATGATCATTACCGTGAGGGGGTGGTAGGAGGGAGGCTCAGGGAGGAATGTCTTCGGATGCTGACTTCTAGGCTGCAGTTTTAGGGGTGAACAGAAGTTGACCTGTTGATTGGGGATCACCACGTAGGATGGCCAGGTGGGAAACCAGTACCCCAGATAGACGGGACAACTGGTGTAAGGTCATGACTAGGCAAGTGAGAGAAGAGTGTGTCCCCAGGACTTCTCTATAGACCTACCTTTGCTCTGAGACTGCAGGTTTTGGCTTCTTGGTGCCCCCTTCTGCAGACCCTTTTTCTCTCTACTCACTCCAACCACTCCCACGGTTGCAGGCCCTAGCCAACAGTGGTCTCTTCCTACTATTTTCTGAGAACCTTCATATGATACTAGCACATGGAACACCATCCCTACATGGACTGCACCTGCTGTGGTGGCCTGCCCTCTTCTCTCCAGGGACAATGCTCATCTCCAGTATTTGCATTTTCATAGCCCAGCATCAGACCAGCCTGAGACATCAGAGCTTTACAATGCACATTTTGCCTGAGAGTGTTGCTCAGATTGCTGTGTATTTTTGGTATTCCCACCACCCAGCAATCAGTGATCTGGTCCTGAGTCCTTGAGTTGTCTCTAACTCCAGCTCTACTAAACACCTTGTTCAGATTTTGTTCATTATGTCAGTGTAATTCCCTAAATCAACATAGGCACTCTTTTCTTCAAATTCGAAGTGAACTTGGTAGCAGTCTCCACTCTACAGGCATCTCTCTCCTGCTTCAAAGCCTTGTGAAAAAGGACTGACAGTTGACTGAAATTACACCTGTAAGGTTCTTCTGCACTAAGAGTGTCATAAGGCAATACATAAGGGCTTATAGTCATAGTAAATAGTCAGATAATACCCTGCTCCCTGTTGTTAATCTGGGAATACAATTTCTCCTTAAATGCTGTTTTCTCCTTTCTAATTAGAAAAAAATTGTTCTGTTCGGATAAAAGAGTTACACAATAGGAAATTAGTAGGTGGATTTCTTCTAATAATCTGTTAATACAGAACCTTCTTTTGTACTCATTCTCTTTTCAGAAAATTTTGCAGTTATTGATAATGTTAACGCCCTCCTTTTGTTATTACTATAGAATTTTTATGTGACACCATTCTTTTCTGAGTTTCTTTTACTCTCTAAGGTCAACTCTTTTTCAGATCCTACTAGAGAATCCCTTTTCTCTGCTAACCCTTTAAAAGTTTATTTCCCAGACTTGAGCCTTGGTTCCACTTGTTGCTTTTAGTTTTCAGATCTTACAAGGGTCCTCTCATCCACTCACATGAACTCTACTGACAACAAACCCCACGCACCTAAACATGCACTCACAATGCTCTCCTAAAGATTTCCCTGCACCTTCTACACCCCCACTTGTGCCATATTATCCATCTTATAAGGCTCAACCTGCCAAACACTGGACTACTAACCTATTCCTTCTTCTGGGGGAGGGAACTGGGGGTTAATATTGTTAGGATTGGGAAAATATATGAAAAATTTTGCTGCCTGAGATATTAAAGTGATAAATATCTTCTAATGTGATATCTGTCCTCCTTATTTGAGGTAAGTTTAATAATAGGACCTAAAAATGTCTCAGATTAGGAATAAATGAAATAAAAGCATGCACAATACACAAAATACTTGAAAATTTATTAAATCAACAAACATACTGAGTGCCAACCTTACATCAGAAATGACTGTCATCACTAGAGTATAAGGATATAGACCAAGGCATCTGCCTCAACCCTTGAGCATTTCACAGTGTGACATATTGTATAGCCTTTCCCTGAGTTAGTGATGGTATATGTCAATTTATCTGGGTCACAGGGTGCTGAAACATTTTGTAAGATATCATCCTGGGTGTGTCTATGGGACTATGCCTGGACGAGACTAACATTTGAATCAGTAAACCGAGTAAAGCAAGTTGCCCTTCATGATATGAGTGGGCATCATTCAATCAGTTGAAGACTTGAACAGGGCAAGAAGCTTAATTTAGAGGGAACTCTTGCTGGGGCCTGTGTTGTGGCATAGCATATAAATCCACTGCTTGCTACTCCAACATCCCATAGGAGCAACGGTTCAAGTACTGGCCGCACCACTTCCAATGTAGCTCACTGCTAATGGCCTTGGAAAAGCAGTGGGAGATGGCCAAAGTGCTTGGTCCTTGCACCTACATGGGAGACCCAGGAGAAAATCTTGGCTCCTGGCTTCAGCCTGGTCCAGCTCCGGCCATTGAGGCCATCTGGGGAGTATGCCAGCTAATGGAAGATCTCTCTCTCTCTCTCTCTCTCTCCTTCTCCCTCTATAATTCTGACTTTCAAATAAATAAATAAATCCCTTTTTTTTAAAAGAAGTAACTCTACCTTATTGAATTACTTCAGCAAGAACTCCAGTCTTCCTGCCCTTTGGTCTTCAGCTGAAGCGTTGACTTCTCTTAGTTCTCAGGCTTGCCAGCTTTCAGGGTAGAACTTACAGCATCAGCTCTCCTGTTTGTCAGTCATGTGGAATTCAACTGGGACTACATATCAGCTCTCAAGTGTCTACAGCTTGCCAATTAAGATCTTGAAACTTGTTAGCTTTTGGTTTGGGTAACAATACTGAATTATATAATCCTAAATACCATAATGTTGAATATTGAAATCCTATAAGACCCAAATTTCTGAAGTATGAAATCTTTAAAAAAATGGGATCCTGAAAATATAATTTTGGTAAATATAATTTAAATTGTTAAAGATATTTATTTACATTTTAAAGGGGGCTTACGTGATAAACACATAAAATATTATAGAATTCTTCATAGGCCACTTAGACAATAAAATAGGTAATAGTAACATACATATTTTGCAGAAATAGACATTCAGATATAATAATGCCAGTTATCTAGGTATAAAATTATGAGCAGATAAACAGTATTCCTAAAGAAATAGTACCTATGAGCATGCTGACTAAACTTTTAGTGTCAAAGACCACTAAGCCTGGAGTTACATTGGCAAAAACAGCAAGAAAATTCTGCCCCAGTTCTCAGAGAGATCAAGTCGCCTTCTTCAGCTGTTCTCTGCAGTCTCAGCTTCATAGATGGTGCTTGCCCACACTGAAGGTAGATACTCCCCATCTGGTCCACTTGGTCTCACAACTAACATCTTCTGGAGACACCCTCCCAGACACACCCAGAATAATGTTTCATCAGCTTTCTAAGTAATCATTCCACCTAGTTTGATACAAACATCCTCTGCACACAGGAAAACTTATTAATTCCTTCCTCAAAATTGGCTTTCTACTTTTATATAGGCCTTTTTTCAATGAAAATTGCAATTTTGGAGATTTGGGCTTTCAGGATTTTAACTTATACTGCTTTTATCCTTACCAGCAGTGGATGAGATACAGATGTTCTGCATCCTTGCCAAAACCTGGTCTTGCTTGGTTGTTATTTTCCCACTCCAACAAATGTGTAGTGATATCTCACTGTGGGTTCAATTTGCATTTCCCTAATGTTATATTTTCAAATGTTTATGTTCCATATACATACCTTCTTTGTTTAAGTGTGTCTTCACATCTTTTCTCTTTTTAATATTTTTTTTAAATTGAGTTGTTAGAAGTCTTATGTATTCTAGCAAAAATGATTTGTCATATATATGATTAATAAACATTTTCTTCAAGTCTGTAGCTTGTTTCTTTTAAGATTTATTTATTTGTTTGAAAGAGTTACACAGAGCAAGAAGGAGAGGCAGAGAGAGAGAGAGAGAGAGAGAGGTCTTCCATCCACTGGTTCACTCCCCAATACGCCACAACGGCTGGAGCTGCACCGATCCAAAGCCAGGAGCCAGGAGCTTCCTCTGGGTTTCACACGTGGGTGCAGGGGTCCAAGGACTTGGGCCATCCTCTACTGCTTTCCCAGGCCACAGCAGAGAGCTGGATCCGAAGTGGAGCATCCAGGTCTCGAACCAGTGCCCATGCCAGCACTGCAGGCGGCAGCTTTACCTGCTATGCCACAGCGCAGGCCCCAGTAGCTTGTTTTCTAGTTCTCTTCATAGTGTATTTCTCAGAGCAAACATTTTCAATTTTGACTTTGATTGAAGTTCTGTTCAACTATTCTTTCTTTTTGTAGGTCATCTTTTTGGTTTCATGGGTGTAAATTACTTACTAAGCCCTAGATTGCAAATATTTTCTCTATGTTTCCTTAGAAAATTTTAATTTGTTTTACCATTAAATCAATATGCAATTATTATTAAATTGTGATATAAAGTGCAATGTTTATGTTGATTTTGTGTGTATGTGTGTTTATTTATTTATTTATTTTTTGACAGGCAGAGTGGATAGTGAGAGAGAGAGAGACAGAAAGGTCTTCCTTTTGCCGTTGGTTCACCCTCCAATGGCCGCCGCGGTAGGCGTGCTGCGGCCGGCATACTGCGCTGATCCGAAGCCAGGAGCCAGGTGCTTCTCCTGGTCTCCCATGAGGGTGCAGGGCCCAAGGACTTGGGCCATCCTCCACTGAACTCCCAGGCCATAGCAGAGAGCTGGCCTGGAAGAGGGGCAACCGGGATAGAATCCAGCGCCCCAGCCGGGACTAGAACCTGGTGTGCCGGCGCCGCCAGGCGGAGGATTAGCCTGTTGAGCCACGGCGCCGGCCTATGTGTGTTTATTTTTAAAGTATTTATTTGATAGGCAGAGCATCAGAGAAGGGGAGAGAGGGAGATCTTCCAGCAGCTGGTTCACTCTCCAACTCATAGCAACAGCCAGATCTGGGCCAGGCTGAAGCCAGGAGCCCAGAACTCCATCCTCATCTCCTGCTAGGTGCATTTGCAAGAAGCTTGATGGGAAGCACTGCTGTTGGAACAGCCTTGGGGTAGCACTTTATGTGGAATGTTAGTGTTCCAAGCAGAGGCTAAATCTGCTGTGTTGCAATTTTGACCAGTCTTTTTGTTGTTGTTGTTGTTTGTTTTTTTTTGTGCAGATGTCCAATCAACCCAACATTTCCTCCATCTTAGTGATCTTAGTGGCCTCTGCCTGTGCCTGTTGGCTTCTCTGAGAGGATTAGGTGTTCCCTCCCCAACTCCCACAGCCCATTCTGGAACTCCTCTCTTTAGATCCAGGTCTGCTCTAGCTCTGCTCCAACAGCGCCTAGAGCAGTGCTTGGTTCTCTGTAGATATTCTATGTGTGGCGTAGTTGATTTTGTTCCTGAATATTCTGGAAGCTAATAAACAGAAATGAACGTCTATAAAATGTTTTCTGGAAAGGAAGAAGGGCTGAATGATACTATATGCAGCAGAACTATGAGTCTGGGGTGCTGAGTCATAATCCCCTCTTACCAGAAAGCAACTTGAAGTGAGTCCTTACCTCTCCAGACCAGGTAGCTATGGTATTCTGAAAATGGCGGAAATTGAGGAGAAGAGGATTTGCAAAGTCAAGGCCTACAGGAGCTAGATGGGAAATACAAATCAGTAGAAGAAGGTGCATATGAGAGAAAGCATCACCAGAGGCGCCCTGATAAACAGCAGCTGGCACTGTGCCCCTCTGAGGGATGAGAGAAGGAGCAGGGTGGTACCAGGGTTATTTGGAACCTGTGCCTCTGCCACTCAGACCCTGTGAGTCTGACCTGCAAGCTCCATGTTGCCACATCATCTGGTTTTTCAGGACCCAGAAGTGCAGGCGTCCATGTGAAATTCCTTACTGTAAAATATTTCCCCCCTCTTTCAAGAAATCATCATGCAGGCTTCAGAAAATCCCACAAAAACCCATCTGTGGGCCTGGTCTCGGGCTTGTGATCTCTGGAGTAGACAGAACCTGTTGCTTCTCTGCCCGTAGGGCTGGGGTTCACCCTGTTCTGCTTAGGAAGCAAGGAGTTGAAATGAATGATGAATCACTTAGCTGAGGATACACTAAACATTATTAATATACTTTTGATGGTAACCAGGAGCCTGTGTGAAAGACATTCAGCAATGATGAAATCACTAAATATTTGTTACCCGAAGTACGTTCTTCATTTTTTATTCCTCTATTGCTGTGCAGAATCTATCTTCAGCCCAGTGGCACACAGTCAAATGTAATAACACTGGATAAGAATGCCCACTTAAAGTGCTCCAAACAGGACTCTAACTAGCATGGACTGGTCACACCTGCCATCCATTCAGCTAGTCCCTGGATTGGTGGCTAGAAGGGGCAGAAGGGGTCAATGTTTCCAGCCGCCCTCTTCGGTCACCATGTACATGGACTTCTTATTGGCCCCGTACTGCTCAGCCTGTAATTAACTCAGCCTAGTCTGCTTCCTGCTGAGATAGCCACACCCACACACTTCCTCCAGGTGCCAAACCCTTTTAAAGATTGATTGATTGATTTGAAAGGCAGAGTTACAGAGAGGCAGAGGGGGAGAGAGAGAGAGAGAGAGAGAGAGAGAGAGAGGTCTTCCATCCATTGGTTCACTCCCCAGATGGTCACAATGGCCGCAGCTGCACCAATCCGAAACCAGGAGCCAGGAGCTTCCTCTGGGTCTCCCACACGGGTGCAGGTGCAGGGGCCCAAGGATTGTGTCATCTTCCACTGCTTTCCCAGGTCACAGCAGAGAGCTGGATCAGAAGCAGCCAGAACTGGAACTGGCGTGCATATTGGCTGCTGGGACTACAGGCGGCAACTTTGCCTCCTATGCCACAGTGCCGGCCCCTGGGTGCCTATTCTTGCCCAGATAGGCCTCTGGGTTGGATGCAGCCTTCCCGCTTCTCTTCCTTGGAAGTCCTGAGCACGGGCACTCAGTCCCCGTTCGTGGACATGGAGTTTCCATTCACGCCTGCAGGAACCAGAGGGTCATAAGCTTCACCAAGTGGTGCCTCAGAAGTGTGCTGGTCTCCTGAGGCCCTGGAGTCCTGTCCCAGGAAGCTCCTTTCCTGTGGTCCGTTGCACGTGTCTCTGGGCCCTCATCTCATTCTCACCCAGTATTCTGGAGATCAGGCCTGGAGAAGCCATTAGTGCAGATGGCTGTAGCTCTGCACCCCCGGTTTTGGGAAGAGTTTGCATCTCCATGGGGCACCTTGAGCAGGGGAGCTGCCAGTCACCAGAACTGCCCAGAAGTGACTTTGGCTCGCCTTTTCCTCACTACACCTGTTGTGGATGGGCGGGACGTGGCCTTTTGTGTAAGAGGTCACGGTGGTGAGCAGTTCCCCTGCTCAGTGATGGGTCGGCCCCAGGAAGCCCTCCTAGGGAATGCAAGGACGTTGGTCTTTACCTTGAGAGTCACTTTCTCATATGTCAAATGGGGATGACGACGGTGGCTCCTTCCCTTCATAGAGTTGTTGGCAGTATCAATGAGGCGTGTGCCATTGAAGCAGCTGACCTGAAGGAACACTTTGCAGATCACCCACAGTTCTTATGGTCATTCCGTGGAAGAACTCAGTTTACTCAGGCCCAGATCTCACTGGGAAGAGCTCAGGAGATAGGGTCTGCTGTTGGGCGAGGGGAGGGGGAGAGGCAGGGAGGCTCCTCCGTGAACGATCACCTAGTTCATGCATCCACAGACTCTGTGGACACTTAGTGCCAAGTCTGTGGTTCTCCAGGTCTCCTGTACATCAGGGGTAGGATCCAGATGGCTGCTTTGGCCAGCACTGGGCCAGGCCAAAACCAGGAGCAAGAGCTTCTTCCAGGTCACCCACAAGGGTGGCAGGGACCAAAACACTTGTGCTATCTTCTGCCACTTTTCCAAGGCCACTAGCAGGGAACTGGATCAGAAGTAGAGCAGCTGGGACACAAACTAACTGCTGTCCATATGGAATACCGATATTGCAGGTAACAGCTTTACCTGCTATGCCGCAATGCTAGTCCCTATATTAAAAAACAACTTTCGCGCCGTGGCTCACTAGGCTAATCCTCCACATTGCGGTGCCGGCAAACCAGGTTCTAGTCCCGGTCAGGGCGCTGGATTCTATCCCGGTTGCCCCTCTTCCAGACCAGCTCTCTGCTGTGGCCAGGGAGTTCAGTGGAGGATGGCCCAAATGCTTGGGCCCTGCACCCCATGGGAGACCAGGAGAAGCACCTGGCTCCTGCCATCGGATCAGCGTGGTGCGCCGGTTGCAGCGCGCCAGCCGCGGCAGTCATTGGAGGGTGAACCAACGGCAAAAGGAAGACCTTTCTCTCTGTCTCTCTCTATCTCACTATCCACTCTGCCTGTTTAAAAAAAGAAAAAAAAAACTTTCTGGATTTTGACTGAGATTAGGTTGAATCTACAGGTGAATAGGGGAAGAACTGACATCATACAATACTGTATCTTCCAACTCATAAGCAAACTATAGCTCTCCATTTATTCCTTTGTGTCATTAATATACCTCTGCTATATTTTATACATTTTATTATATACAACTTCTACGTCATTGGTCACATTTCTAAGTATATTATATTTTTGTGATATTCTAAATGCCATTGTTTTTAAGTTTGATTTGCAATTATTCAATGATTATGTGTAAACAAATGCTTTGCTTATAGATTATGAGTCTTTCAATCCAGGTAAACTCAATATTTGTTGTAGAAGCTTTTCTCAGATCAAATTTTCTCCCTAGACTCTCTCGTAGTCTTGGAAGAGAGCAACTTCCACGTGTCCCTTTCCAATCTTCACGCATTTTATTCCCTACTCACACTGGGCAGCTTCTCTGATAGGTACAAAGGTGAACTCCATCTGCCCCACAACCCAAGCCTTCTGTACATTGGTCTTAGGATGTACGGTCTTGTGTGTAAATACCCAGAACAGCATGAGGCATATGAGTACCTGCTGCCATTATGCTGGCCATATCCATTTCAGGGTACTATATTTGCTGACATGTATACAAGGCTCTGATTTGAAACCAGGGTCAGATACCAGGTAGAGAAAGTTTATCCACTGAAGGTTGACAGAATAAAGACCATGATCTCTAATGGTAACAGAAAACTGAAGAGTTCTACATGGATACTTCTGAAAAGAAGTTGGAGGGCCAAGTTGCCTAGCAATAGCCAAGAAGTGCAAGGTCTTCAAGGTGTGTAAGAGGTAACTGCAGGAGGAAAATGAGATGATTCACAGAGTAGCCACTTTACTTTGGAGGAAGTTTATGTGACACATCCAAAATGCTGGTACTGGTGAGGTCTAGGAGACATACAAAGAATCACTTATAGGTGTGGCCATAGTGAGGAACATTAGGGAATCCCCTTACCCTGCCATGGGTACCAGGAGAACTGACTATAGGAAGTTGAGGGGAGGTGTAGATCAGCCTGGAGTGCACGTTTAGGGAGTGTTAAAGAAGTGGCCACATGAAGCTGCCCTCTCCTGGGTCTCCCCACCACCCTGCCCATGGAATGTCAGTTGCTAGGCTTTATGATGTCAGAGCCAGCCCAGGCATCCCATTGACTGCATCAGTGCCTACATTACCAAAAAAGGTAAAGCAGGTGACTCCTCATTGTCCTCAGGTGTATATATATGAGTAGGGCTGTGGCCCTGGATGGACCACTGCGTGTCTCTGAGAGGCCTAAGGTAACCTGTCTGCTCAGTTTTCTCAATCAGATAAGCCCCGTTCCATCATGAGCACTGAAGAGTCAACCTCAACCATCGAAGAGGGGGACGAGAGTATGCCGGGCCAATCAAACGATAAAGAAAAGGAAAAGGTAAAATGATACTACCCAAGTTCTTCCTCTGTTTCCCCACAGATCCCCACCCTACCACACCTACCCTGTCCTTTTCTGGCACAAATCTCTTCCTTAATTGTTCTCCCTGCTTCTATTTTCACCCAGAAATATTTTATTTATGGTGTACAAACTTCATACACTTCATAAAAACAACTTTAGGAACCTAGTGATTCTTCCTACCCTACTCTCCCTCCTACCCACATTCCCACACTCCTTCCTCCTCCTTCTCCTTTGAACATTCTTAATTTTTATTAAGATCTATTTTAATTAAGTTAATGTGCATAAGATTAACTCTATACTAAGTAAAGGATTCAACAAATAGTATGGGAAAAAAAATAGTTCCTCAATGGTTGAGACAAGGGCTCTTCAAAGTCATTGCATCTCAGAGTGTCAATTTCACTTCTATAGATTACCTTTTAGGTGTTCCTTTAGTTACCACCAGTGAGTGAGAACAAATGGCACTTGTCCTATTGAGACTCCCTTTGTTTACTTAGTATGATGTTTTCCAGTTGCATCTGTATCGTTGAAAAAAAAAAAGGATTTCCTTTATCTTATGGCTGTGTACTATACCGTGTTGTACATATCCCATATTTTCTAATTCAGTCTTCAGTTGAGGGGCATTTGTGTTGATTCCATATCTTAGCTATTGTGAACTGAGCATTAATAAACATGGTGTATAGATAATTCTTTTTTAAGCTGATTTTTTCCCATGGATAAATAACCAGGAGTGGGATGCTTACGTCATATGGTAGGTCTATCTTCAGGTTTCTGAGGTATATCCATACAGTCTTCCTAGTGGCTGTATGAGTTTACATTCCCATCAACACTGGATTAGGGTACCCTTTCCCCCACAGCACCATTTATTGAAGAGTCTGTCCTTGCTCCAAGAATTGATATTAGCTCTATTTTCAAATATAATTTGTTTGTAGATGCTTAGGTTGATTTTTGGCATTTAAACTCCTTTTTAATTTAGATTTACTTATTTATTTGAAAGTCAGACTTACATGGAGAGAGAAAAAGAGGCAGAGAGAGAGAGGTCCTCCATTGCTGGTTTACTCCCCAATTGGCCTTAACAGCTGGAGTTACATTGATCCGAAGCCAGGAGCCAGGAACCTCCTCCGGGTCTCCCAAGTGGGTTCAGGGCCCAAGCACTTGGGTCTTCCTCGCTTCTTTTCCAAGGCACATTAGCAGGGAGCTGGATAGGATGTGGAGCAGTGCCCATATGGGATGCCAGCACTGCAGGCAGCGGCTTTACCCGCTACAGCACAGCATTGGCCTCTGGCATTTCTATTCTGTTTCATTGGTCTATCCATCTGTTTTTGTGCCAGTACCAGGCTGTTTTGATTATAACTGCCATGTAGTATGTTTTGATATTTGGTATTGTGATGCCTCTGGCTTTGTTTTCATTGTTTATGAATGCTTTAGATAGTTGGTGTCCTCTGTGTTTCCATATGTTTTCAGCATTGCTTTTTTGTATATCTGAGTTAATGTCCTTAGTGTTTTCATTGGTATCACATTGCTTTCAGTAGTATGGGCATTTTGATGATACTGATTCTTCCAATCCATGAACATGGAAGATTTTCCATTTTTTTATGTCTTCATTGATTTCTTCTTCTTTTTTATTTTAATGTTTTTTAATTCACATCATACAGATCTTTGACATCCTTGGTTAAATTTATTCTAAGGTATTTAAATGCTTTGTAGTTATTGTGAGTGTGAATGATCTTTTTTAAAAATGTATTTGTTAAGTAATATAAATTTCATAGGTACAATTTTAGGAATATAGTTAATCTTACTATAACCACCCTCCCTCACACACTCCCACCCCTCCTCTACCTTCCTCTCCCATTCCCAGTACCATTCTCCATTAAGATTCATTTTCAATTAACTTTGTACACAGAAGACCAACTCTATAGTAAGTAAAGATTCCAACAATTTGCACACACAGACATACACACACAAACTTTTGAGAACTAGTTTTGCAGCTAATTCTCATAATACAACCCATTGAGATCAGAGGTCCTGTATGGGGAGTTAGTACACAGTAACTCCTCCTGTCAATTTAACAAATAACACACTTACATATGACATCAGTGACAACCCGAGGTTCCTGACACAAGCTGCCTAAGCTATAGAAGCAGTTTGAGTCCACAAACACCATCAGTATTTTGAGAATACCATAAGCAAAGTGGAAGTTCTCACCTTCCTTCAGAGAAAAGGACATCCTTCTTTGATGGTCACTTCTTTCTGCTGGGATCTCACCCATAGAGGTCCTTCATATAGGATATTTTTTGCCAAAATATCTTGGCTTTCCATGACTGAAATGCTCTTATGGGCTATTCAGCCAGACCAGAATGCTTTAAGGACTGATTCTGAGCTCACAGTGTTACTTGTGGACTGCTTCCCATGTAGGAACATTCTCACTTTTTAAATTCTTTTTTTTTTTTTTTTGACAGGCAGAGTGGATAGTGAGAGAGAGAGAGACAGAGAGAAAGGTCTTCCTTTTTGCTGTTGGTTCACCCTCCAATGGCCGCTGTGGCCGGCGCATCGCGCTGATCCGAAGCCAGGAGCCAGGTGCTTCTCCTGGTCTCCCATGAGGGTGCAGGGCCCAAGGACTTGGGCCATCCTCCACTGCCTTCCCAGGCCATAGCAGAGAGCTGGCCTGGAAGAGGGGCAACTGGGTTAGAATCCGGCGCCCCAACCGGGACTAGAACCCGGTGTGCCGGTGCCGCAAGGCGGAGGATTAGCCTGTTAAGCCACGGCGCCGGCCACTTTTTAAATTCTATTATTACCAGGAACTTGATCCTATTTATATGATCATTTTAACACTTAATTATATATATATATATATTCACTTTAACACATGATATGATCATGTTAGGATGCCATTTTAGCCACCAAGCTTAGGATGGCATTTTAGCCACCAAGCTTAATGGAATTTGGAAACCAATGACAAGTTTTTAAACTTTACCCTTAGTAGGAAGTCCTTAGGAATGTATGCAAACTAAAGAGCTTTATAGTTACAAACTTCCTCCTCCCTCTCTTATTACCATTCTTATTTTTTACTGTGATCTATTTTCAATGGATTTTATACATATATGATTAACATTTTGTTAAGTAAAGAGTTCAATAAATAGTATGAAGAGAAAACAATGAATAAACTGAAACTGTTCCTCAATAGTCAAGACAAGGGCAGCTCAAGTCATCCCTTCTTGAAGTGTCAATTTCCCTTCTGTAGATTCAGTTTTAGGTGCTCTATTAGTTCTCAAAAATCAGGGAGAATGTATGGTATTTGTCCCTTTGGGACAGTCTTATTTCACTAAGTATGATGTTTTCCAGATTCATCCATTTTGTTGCAAATGACAAGATTTCATTTTTTACCACTGTGTAGTATTCCATAGTGTACATATCCCATAATTTCTTTATCCAGTCTTCTGTTGATGGGCACTTAGGTTGATTGCATGTCTTAATTATTGTAAATTGAGCTGCAATAAAAATGGCTGTGCAGATAACTCTTTTGTTTACTGATTTCATTTCCCTTGGGTAAATTCCCAGGAGTGGGATGGCTGGATCATATGGTAAGTCTATACTCAGATTTCTGAGTTATCTCCATATTGTCTTTCACAGTGGCTTTGCCAGTTTACATTTCCACCAACGGTGGACTAGGATACCTTTCCCCTCACATTCTCACCAGTATTTCCTGCTTGTTGATTTCTGTATGAAAGCCATTCTAACTGGGGTGAGGTGAAACCTCATTGTGGTTTTGATTTGAATTTTCCTGATGGCTAGTGATCCTGAACATTTTTTTGTGAGTGTGTCTATTGGCCATTTGGATTTCCTCTTGAAAAATATCTGTTTAAGTACTTGCCCCATCTCTTAACTGAGTCATTTGTTTTGTTGTTGTGGAGTTTCTTGATCTCTTTGTAGATTCTGGTTATTAATCCTTTATCAGTTGCATAGTTTGTAAATAATTTCTCCCATTCTGTCAGTTGCCTCTTCACTTTCCTGAGTGCTTCTTTTGTTGTACAGAAGCTTCTCAATTTGTTGTAGTCCCATTTGTTAATTTGGGCTTTGACTGCCTTTGGCTCTGGGGTCTTTTCCAAGAACTCTTCACCTGTGCCGGTGTCTGGCAAGATTTCCCCAATGTTCTCTAATAATTTGATGGTCATAGATTTAGATCTTTAATCCATGTTGAGTGGATTTTTATGTAAGGTGCAAGGTAGGAGTCTTGCTTCATACTTCTGCATGTGGAAATCCAGTTTTCCAGCAACATTTGTTGAAGAGACTGCCCTTATTCTAGGGATTGGCTTTAGCTACTTGGTCAAACATAAATTGGTTGTAGATGTCTGGACCGACTTCAGCTGTTTATGTTCTGTTCCATTGGTCTATCCATCTGTTTTTGTGCCAGTACCAGGTTGTTTTAATTATAACTGCATTGGTTATGTCTTGAAATCTGGTATTGTGATACCTTGAGCTTTGCTTTGGTTGTGTAAAATTGTTTTAGCTATTTGAGATCTCCTGTACCTCATATGAATTTCAGCAACATTTTATAAAAACAGTTTTCCAGCCTGCCTTTTTTTGAGATTTTTATTTTATTTATTTGAAAGTCAGAGTTACACAGAGAGAGAAGAGGCTGGGAGAGGCAGAGAGAGAGAGAGGTCTTCCATTTACTGGTTCACTCCCCAATTGGCCACAATGGCCAGAGCTGTGCCAATCCTAAGCCAGGAGCCAGGAGCTTCTTCCGGATCTCCCATGCATGTGCAAGGGCCCAAGGACTTGGGCGATCCTCTACTGCTATCCCAAGCCATAGCAGAAAGCTGGTCTTGAACCGGCGCCCATGTGGGATGCCGGCGCTTTAGGCCATGGCGTTAACCCACTGCGCCACAGCACCAGCCCTCAGAAACATTTTTCCTAGATCTTAGAAGAATGTCTTTGGTATTTTGATTAGTATCACATTGAATCTGTAAATTGCTTTTAGAAGAATGGACAATTTGATGATATGATTCTTCCAATCCATGAACATGGAAGATTTTCCATTTTTTGGTCTCTTCTTCTATTTCTTTCTTTAATGTTCTGTAATTTCCATTGTAGAGATCTTTGACATCCTTGGCTAAATTTATTCCAAGATACTCAAATTTTGGAACTATTGTGAATGGAATTGATTGCAGAAACTCAATATTAGCCCTGGTGTTGTGTTTACAAAACTGACTGTTGATTCTTGTGTCTTGGCTTTACATCCTGCTACATTATCAAAATATTCTATGAGTTCCAATAGTCTCTTAGTGGAGTCTTTTGGATCCCCTATATATAGAATTGTGTCATCTGCAAATAGGGATATTTTGAGTATCATCTTCCCAATTTGTAGATGGGACTGGTCATAAAAGTTCTTTCTCAACCATGGCATCTTCTGTGTATAAAAAACCTATTGATTTTTGAGTGTTCATTTTGTATCCTGCCACTTAACCAACCTATTTTATGAGTTCCAATAGTCACTTAGTGAAATCTTTTGGATCCCCTGAATATAGAATCATGTCCTCCGCAAATAGGGATTTTTTGACTTTCTCCTTCCCAATTTGTATCCCTTTGATTTTGTTTTCTTTCCTAATGGCTCTGGCTAAATCTTTCAGGAATATTTTAAAGAGCATAGGTGAGTGTGGGTATTCTTGTCTGGTTCCAGATCTTAGTGGGAAAGCTTCCAGCTTTTCCACATTCAGTAAATTGCTGGCTGTGGGTTTGTCATAACTTACCTTGATTGTGTTGAGGAATGTTCCTTTTACGCCTAATTTGCTTAAATTTTACATCATTAAAGGATGTTATATTTAATCATATACTCTCTCTGCTTCTATTGAGATAATCATATGGTGCTTTTTTCTTTAGTTTGTTAATGTAATGTATCACGTTTATTCATTTGCAAATGTTCAACCATCCTTGCAAACCAGGGATAAATCCCACTTGGTCTGGGTAAATTATCTTGTTTATGTGTTGTTGGATTTGGTTGGCTTGGACTTTTTTCAAATGTTATTTAAGTTATACAAGTTTTATGTATTTTTTCATATATACAGGTTTAGGTACATAGTGACATTTCCCCCCTACTCTTCCTCCAGACCACACTCCAACACTTCCTCCTCCTCCCTCTCACATTCCCACTCTTAATTTTTACAAAGATCTATTTTTATATAGTTAAGCCTACAGCAATTAAACAATTTCATCAAATAGTATGAAGAAAAAACACTCAATGGAAGAGACAGGGACTATAAACAGACATCAAATCTCAAAAACAAAATATCTATTTCACTCCCATACATTACATTTTACGTATTCCATTAGTTACCTCAATCAATGAAAATATATTGTATTTGTCTTTTGGGACTGGCTTATTTTACTAATTACAATTGTTTCAGTTTTATCCATTTTGTTGCAAAAGACAAGATTTCATTTTTTAACCAATGCATTGTAAACATACCATAATTTCTTATCCAGCCAACAGTTTGTGGACATCTGGGTTCATTTCATGTCTTCACTATTGTGAATTGTTCTAAAATCAGCATGAGTGTACAGATAACATTTCACATGCTGATTTCTTTTTTTCATTCCACGAGTGGGATGACTAGATCATACATTAGTTCTACACTCACATTTCTGAGGTGCTTCCATACTGTCTTCCACAGTGGCTGCACTAGTTTACATTCCCACCAGCTGTGGACCAGGATACCTTTCCCCCCACATCCTTGACACTTAGTGCCAAGTTTGTGGTTCCCCAGTTCTCCCGTACATCAGGAGCAGGAGCCAGTCCTTGAAGCCGGGGGGTGGGGGGGTAGTACAAATACTGGACTCCTACAAAGGCATGTGTCCTGCTCACTTGGAACATAATGTGTATCTCTGTGTGTGTGTGTGTGTGCTGTTGACAACCTGTATGCCACCCCCACACACGTGGATGCACAGAATGTGGTCGGATGACCCAATCATCACTTTCCCATAGACATTCCCAGGACACGTACTAACTCAAATTGAGTCAACATGTAGATCCCTCTCAATGGCAAGTCTTAGACATGCAGGACCATTTGGCGAAAGTGCGCTAACCACTGTACCTCCTGCTGGGGAACTCCCTTCCAATTTCCCTCCTAAGTTTACGTAAAAGAACAGATTGCTCCTTCACAGGGGAGGCTGTAACCAACAAGAACAGATAAAGTGAGTTGCAGAGACTTCACTGCTCTTTTCACTCACTGTCAGTCTTCAGAGCACACATCTGATGCAGATGACATTATTTCCCAAGGAAACAGAGCCTGGAAGGTTAATCAGTGTGACCGAAGGTGCAGAGGTAGCAGTGGCCTTGCTGGGATTTGCAGTTAGGTCAGGGGACTTCAAACTCTCATGCTGATGTCACCCTTGATATTGGTCTCATTTGCCTTAAGGCAGTATATTGCTTCATTTGCAATGTTCAGCCTAGCAGTGGTTGGAGGTGGGCCCTTGGCTGTGTTAGGATGCCCATAGTTCCCTCACTGTGGTGACAACCCCTGTGTCCAATCCCATAAGAAGGCACACGATAACAGTGACTGTGTGATGTTCTGATTGTAGATCCTCTCCCTTAGTTAGCATCTACTCTGCTCATCAGGGGCTCACATGACATCAGGCTTTCAATCTCAGGCTTTGGAGGTAGGCACTCTTGTGTTTGGTACTAACTCCACCACCTCACCAATGTGCATGACTTTGGGAAAGTCACTAAATCTCTTGGTATTTATTTCATCCAATACACAAACATTAGTTGAGAAAATATGGATGAATCTCTTGTGTGAGATACCATATATTCCTCCATGCTAGTGAAGGGGCCAAGGAGATGAACACATGGTGATTCCTGCTCTCCTGGGGGTCATGGTGGTGTGTTGCAAGCATCACCAATGAGCAGACCAGGGCATGGAAGGGCCATAAGTGCAGAATGGCTGGGGCCATGAGGGTTCAGGGACCCACAGCCTCCACTTCCATCTCCACTCTGTCCCATCCTTCTTCCCCACAAACGCTTCTCCTCCACAAACGCTCTTCCAGAAACTGCTGCCTCCATAGATTGGATCTATCTTCTGTAATCTGTCCCACTTTGAGCCTTGGATACCCTGATGCAGCTGTTGAACTACTCTTGTTCTCATGCCATGTCATGCCTCATTTTCCATCAAAGCTTTATATCTAATTCACCCATGTACCCGTTCAAGCTCCATGTGCCTGGCACAAGGCAGGGACTCAGTAGATTTTGTGGATTTCTGCTGGTAAAGTGTTCAGAAATGCACTCTGCTGCCCCCATAACCATTCTCTAAGGAGGGGATTAAATCGTGGCTAGCACAGGATGCTTCAGGTGTGTGCAGGACTCAGTGGAACACTTCAGTTGACTGAAGGGCATCAGAGGGAGCGTGAGGAGTCACGTGTGAAGGATGCTTGTGTCCCCATGGAGGGAACAAATCAGCTCTATTAGTAGGGAGATCTGCATATGTTTATCCAACTGCACAGGGTAGTGATTGGCTCTGATGAATGCAAATATGAATGGGATCCACCCCGTCTCCTGTGTCACAAATAGAAGCTTTGTAAAGGGAAAACATTCCGCACAGTGGAATGCACTATACAAAAACCAGCAGGAAGAAGTTGCTTATATTAATGATTGGAAAGGTAATTCTGAAACAAATGATTTCCATGCATTTTTAATGTTTGCATCAATGAGGTGGTGACCACAAGGGTCTGTAGCCAATTTGGGTGTGCCTTGTGAGTGTGTTGCCCTCTGTAAAGAGCACACGTTCACGGCACCTCTAGTCAGTAGACAGGAAGTAAATGCCGGCAAGAAAGAAGAGCTCTTTCCTGACCTGAATGAGTGTGGCCCGGTCTTGAGGTGGCTGTGTGTGATGTGCAGGGATCACTGTATTGACAGGATCACATCACCACTGGGTTTTACAATATCTTGAACTGTGTCATTTAAATAAGGCTTTAGATATTGATAAATTGATGGTTCACATATCAAAGACATACCTATAGTGAAAAAGAAAACACTTTGATGGATCCACATCAGTGAGAGGGAAGAGACTCCTAGGGGAGTCACCCTGCAGTGACCTGGGGACACAGTTCCAGTTGCTGTCTTTGAGATGACCCTCACAAGGGTCTTTCTGCTTAGAGTCCAGAAGATGTTGAAAAAAAAAAAAAACTGAGTCTAAAATATGAGTAAAACATCAAGTACCTGTCCTCTATATAGATGTGG
The DNA here is from genome assembly GCF_033115175.1 of Lepus europaeus. NCBI lineage: Eukaryota > Metazoa > Chordata > Mammalia > Lagomorpha > Leporidae > Lepus > Lepus europaeus. Next base: position 11,743,583 of record NC_084850.1, read on the forward strand.
AGGGTAACAAATAAATACAGTGGCAAATTACAATTCTCTGTTATGTTCTACCAGTTCACTGATAACATGAACCAATTAAAACAAGAAGAATAAATTATACTAAATATCAGTATCTGTATACTTCTAATAGCCACATTTCCTGTTCTCCCTGAAACTATTTAAATATCTAGCATTGACTTCCAGGAAAGATTCTCAAATATCCTATGTGGAATAGAAGAATATTTTTTCTTTTTTTTTTTATTAAACTTTTATTTAATGAATATAAATTTCCAAAGTATAGCTTATGGGTTACAATGGCTTCCCCCCTCCCATAACTTCCCTCCCGCCCGCAACCCTCCCCTTTCCCGCTCCCTTTCCCCTTCCATTCATGTAAAGATTCATTTTCAATTCTCTTTGTATACAGAAGATCAGTTTAGTATATATTAGGTAAAGATTTCAACATTTTGCCCATATAGCAACATAAAGTGAAAAAACTACCATTGGATTACTAATTATAGCATTAAATAGCAATGTACAGCACATTAAAGACAGAGATCCTACATAATTTTTTTTTTTCAAATTAATTAATTTTCTATGTCATTTCCATTTTAACACCAGGTTGTTTTTTTTTTTTTCATTTCCAATTCTCTTTATATACAGAAGACCACTTCAGTATATAATTAGCAAAGACCTCATCAGTCTGCGCCCACACAGAAACGCAAAGTATAAAAATACTGTTTCAGTACCAGTCATAGCATCACTTGGCTTTAGACGACACATAATGTGTCGTCTAAAGAAGAATATTTTTTCAAGTTGTCAGACCTTGGGGAAAAAAAGATAAAACCACAAAAAACCCATGAAAAGAAAACGAGGAAAGAAAACAAAAGAAATCACAATGCATTTTCCCTCTGTCTTTGATAGGTGCACCTGGAAGTCCTTCTCATTGCAAAGTAAAATTTCCATGTATCATGTAGCATTAAAGCACGTTTCATATTAGGCATGGCAATGAAGAATTATACTTCTTAGCCTTAGGCTGCTTAGAGGATAAAATGTGAAAATGTTGAGCACTGTAGAACTGACTTGTCAAATCCTTGATTTAAGGGGTTTGGGATCTTTTCTATTATTCGGGGGCTTATTCCCCCAATATGCCCCATGTGGAATGTACATTTGGGAAGGCATGGATCAGTACAACTTTGTTCCAAAAGTGCAGGACAAGCATTGGTCTAGGTGTGTCTGTGGCCCACATGGTACACAGTGATGAACGCAGAACATGTGCTCATTGGAAAGCTGATGCCTGACTTGATGGTCTCTGTTCTAGGGCTGACTTCTGTCCACTGTTTCAGCCCAATCATCCGAAGTAAGCCAAGGGTTTGGTCTCAGGGATACCCGGGTCCAGTAAAGTAAGCTGGGATATGACTATCAAAGATAATGGAAGGCCCTTATTGCCAACTATTCTAATCAGGGTTTGATCTGCACTACTCGATAGAGTTTGCTTGTGAAATTTTCTATGTGGTTTCTTTATTGAGTTTTCTTTTTTTCTTTTTTTCTTTTTTTTAACTTTTATTTAGTAAATATAAATTTCCAAAGTACAGTTTATGGATTACAGTGGCTCCCCCCCCCATAACTTCCTTCCCACTTGCACCCCTCCCATCTCCCGCTCCCACTCCCATTCCATTCACATCAAGATTCATTTTCAATTATCTTTATATACAGAAGATCGATTTAGTATATATTAAGTAAAGACTTCATCAGTTTGAACCCACACAGAAACACAAAGTGTAAAATACTGTTTCAGTACTAGTTATAGCATTACTGCACATTGGACAACACATTAAGGACAGATCCCACATGAGAAGTAAGTACACAGTAACTCCTGTTGTTGACTTAACAATTGACACTCTTGTTTATGGTGTCAGTAATCTCCCTAGGCTCTAGTCATGAGTTACCAAGGCTATGGAAGCCTTTTGAGTTCGCCAACTTTGATCTTATTCTGACAGGGTCATAGTCAAAGTGGAAGTTCTCTCCTCCCTTCAGAGAAAGGTACCTCCTTCTTTGATGGCCCCGTTCTTTCCACTGGGATCTCACTAACAGAGATCTTTCATTTAGGTCTTCTTTTTTTTTTTCAGAGTGTCTTGGCTTTCCATGCCTAAAATACTCTCATGGGCTCTTCAGCCAGATCCGAATGCCTTAAGTGCTGATTCTGAGGCCAGAGTGCTGTTTAGGGCATCTGCCATTCTATGAGTCTGCTGTGTATCCTGCTTCCCATGTTGGATCTTTATTGAGTTTTCTATCACATGGCATTTCAGGATACAGACAAGAGTTACACACATACTAAAAAAAATCACTTATAAGTTGTCCTGTGAGCACTGAATAACAGAAGTGGGAACCACTAGACAGCGTCTAGAATTCACTAAGAAAAAGACATATCTTTGTAAACATCATCCTCTTTCTTTGGTAGTGTTTAGTTGGTACTCATGGGGATGCTATACATTTCTTATCTGAGGAGTAATGTGGGATGACTTAGCAGGCCTTCCTTAATTTCTGGGGTCTAATGTGCAATATGTGGACTGGACAAACCCTGGAACAAGAATTGAGGCCCTAGCCCTATATTATCTATTTTCTTTCATTATCAAGTTATGTGAATTCCTAAAGAGAATGAGGCCAGTGTTGACCTGTTGTAAAAATCAAGATGATTGCCACCTCTATCCTTAGTCCACTCAATTCTTTCAAATTTTTAGACTTTTATCTGAAGCAATTTTAGAGTCACAGGAAATATCAAAAGATTCTCACGAAAATATTTCTTCATCCAGCTTACCCAGTATGAAAATCTCCAGGACACTGTCACCACACACTGTCAAAACTAGAACATTGACACTGATACAATCCTGAGGGTGTTCAGGTATCACATTATTAACAAGTTATTTCTATTCCACTTCCTTTGCATTCTGATGGGAATAATATAGGCATCCCCAAATTTCTTTTGAACACTTTTAAAATAACAATTTAGTTATTTATTTGAAAATCAGACTTCCAGAGAGAGAGATAGAGAGTGAGACCTTCCAACTGCTGGTTCATTCTTCAGATGGCTGCAATGGCCAGCACTGGGACAGGTCAAAACCAGGAGCCAAGGACTTTTACAGGTCTTCCCACAAGGGTGTCAGGGACCCAAACACTTGTGCCATCTTCTGCCACTTTTCCCAGGCCATTACCAGGGAACTGGGTCAGAAGTAGAGCAGCTGAGACACAAACTGACTGCCATCCATATGGAATACCGATATTGCAGGCAAAGGCTTGAATACTATTCACAGTGACAGTTCCACTAATAAAAAACTTTCTGAATTTTAATTGAGATTAGGTTGAATCTACAGGTGAATAGGGAAGAACTGACATCACACAATATTGTATCTTCCAACTCATAAGCAAAATGTAACTCTCCATTTATTTATTTGAGCCATTAATATACCTCTGTAACATTTTGTACACTTTATTATATAAGATTTCTTTGTCTTTGGTCACATTTCTAAGTACATTATATATTTTTAACATTCTAAATGTCACTGTTTTTAAATTCAATTCACAATTAACCCCTGCTAATGTATAAACAAATACTCTGTGTATAGATTATGAGTCTTTCAATCCAGGTAAACTCAGTATTTGTTGTAGAAGATTTTCTTAGATCAAATTTTCTCCCTAGACTCTCTCCTAGTCTTGGAAGAGAGCAACTTCCACATACCCTTTTCCAAACTTCATCTGTTTTATTCTCTTCTCACACGAGGCAGCTTCTCTGATAGGGACAAAGGTGAACTCCATCTGCCCGGCTCCCAAAGCCTTCTGTACATTACTCTTAGGATATACAATCTTGTCTGTAAATACACATAATATGAGTACCTGCTGCCATTATGCTGGCAATATCCATTTCAGGGTACTATATTTACTGACATGTATACAAGGCTCTGATTTGAAACCAGGGTCAGATACCAGGTAGAGAAAGTTTATCCACTGAAGGTTGACAGAATAAAGACCATGATCTCTAATGGTAACAGAAAACTGAAGAGTTCTACATGGATACTTCTGAAAAGAAGTTGGAGGGCCAAGTTGCCTAGCCATAGCCAAGAAGTGCAAGGTCTTCAAGGTGTGTAAGAGGTAACTGCAGGAGGAAAATGAGATGATTCACAGAGTAGCCACTTTACTTTGGAGGAAGTTTATGTGACACATCCAAAATGCTGGTACTGGTGAGGTCTAGGAGACATACAAAGAACCATTTATAGGTGTGGCCATAGTGAGGAACATTAGGGAATCCCCTTACCCTGCCATGGGTACCAGGAGAACTGACTATAGGAAGTTGAGGGGAGGTGTAGTTCAGCCTGGAGTGCACGTTTAGGGAGTGTTAAAGAAGTGGCCACATGAAGCTGCCCTCTCCTGGGTCTCCCCACCACCCTGCCCAATGACATGTCAGTTGCTAGGCTTTATGATGTCAGAGCCAGCCCAGGCATCCCATTGACTGCATCAGTGCCTACATTACCAAAAAAGGTAAAGCAGGTGACTCCTCATTGTCCTCAGGTGTATATATATGAGTAGGGCTGTGGCCCTGGATGGACCACTGCGTGTCTCTGAGAGGCCTAAGGTAACCTGTCTGCTCAGTTTTCTCAATCAGATAAGCCCCGTTCCATCATGAGCACTGAAGAGTCAACCTCAACCATCGAAGAGGGGGACGAGAGTATGCCGGGCCAATCAAACGATAAAGAAGAGGAAAAGGTAAAATGATACTACCCAAGTTCTTCCTCTGTTTCCCCACAGATCCCCACCCTACCACACCTACCCTGTCCTTTTCTGGCACAAATCTCTTCCTTAATTTTTTCTTTTTCTTTTTTGTTTCTTTTCTCACCCAGAAACCTTTTATTTATGGTATACAAATTTCATGTGCTTCATAAATACAACTTTAGGTCGATAATGATTCTTCCCAACCTACCGCCTCCCACCCACACTCCCACACTTCCTCCTCCTTCTCCTATCCCCATTCTTATTTTTTACTAAGATCTATTTTCAATTAACTTTATACACTTAAGATTAACTGTATACTAAGTAAAGGATTCAACAAATAGTATGGGAAATAAAAAACAGATCCTCAACATTTGACACGAGGACTGTTCAAAGCCATTGTATCTCAAAGTATCAATTTCACTTCTACAGATTACCTTTAAGGTAATCTACTATTTACCACAGGTGAGGGAAAACAAATAGTATTTGTAACTGACTGATTTTACTTAGTATGTTTTACATTTTCACCCATAACATTGCAAATTATAGGATTTCATTTATTTTACTGCTGTGTACTATATTATGGTATACATATCCCATATGGACTGGGCAAACCCTGAAACAAGAATCGAGGCCATAGTCCTATATTATCCATTTTCTTTCATTATTAAGTTGTGTGAATTCTTAAAGAGAATGCGACCAGTGTTGACTTGTTGAAGAAATCTGCATGATTTCCCACTCTAGCCCTCATCCACTCTTATTCTTTTAAGTTTTTAGACTTTTATTATGAAGTGGCTATAGGGTTACTGGAAATTTCAAAGGATCCTCAAGAAAATATTCCTGCATCCAGCCTCTTCAGTAGGAAAATCTCCAGGACACTGTCACTGCACACTGTCAAAACTAGAACATTGACACTGATACAATCCTGAGGGTAATCAGATCACCACTATTAATAAGTTATTATTTCTTTTCCACTTCCTTTGCATTCTGATGGGAATATTATAGTCATCCAGGAAATTAGTTTTAAAAACCTTTTAAAAATATTTATTTATTTATTTGAAAGTTGGAGTTCCAGAGAGAGAGAGATAGAGAGAGAGAGAGAGAGAGACATTTTCCATCTGCTGGTTCACTCCCTAGATATGGCCAGCACTAGGGCAGGCCAAAACCAGGAGCCAGGATCTTCTTCCAGGTCTCCAAAAGTGTGTCAGGGACCCAAACACATGTGCCATCTTCCAGCACGTTTTTCAGGCCAATAGCAGGGATTTGGATCAAAAGTAGAGCAGCTGAGACACAAACTGACTGCCGTCCATATGGGATACCGATATTGCAGGCAATAGCTTTACCTGCTATGCCACAATGCTAGTCCCTCTATTAAAAAACTTTCTGGATTTTGATTGAGATTGGGTTGAATCTACAGGTGAATAGGGGAAGGACTGATATCATCAATATTGTATCTTCCAAATAATAAGGAAAGTACAGCTCTCCATTTATTCCTTTGTGCCATTATACCTCTGCAATATTTAGTAAATTTTATAATATAAGACTCCTATCTTTGATTACCTTTCTTTCAAAGTAGTATATATTTTTATGATATTCCAAATACCCGAATGTTATTGTTTTTGCATTCACTTTGCAATTAACCCCTGCTAATGTATAAACAAATACTTTGTGTATAGATTATTGGTCTTTCAATCCAGATAAACTCAGTATTTGTTGTAGAAGCTTTTCTTAGATCAAATTTTCTCCCTAGACTCTCTCCTAGTCTTGGAAGAGAGCAACTTCCACATACCCTTTTCCAAACTTCATCTGTTTTATTCTCTTCTCACACGAGGCAGCTTCTCTGATAGGGACAAAGGTGAACTCCATCTGCCCGGCTCCCAAAGCCTTCTGTACATTACTCTTAGGATATACAATCTTGTCTGTAAATACACATAATATGAGTACCTGCTGCCATTATGCTGGCAATATCCATTTCAGGGTACTATATTTACTGACATGTATACAAGGCTCTGATTTGAAACCAGGGTCAGATACCAGGTAGAGAAAGTTTATCCACTGAAGGTTGACAGAATAAAGACCATGATCTCTAATGGTAACAGAAAACTGAAGAGTTCTACATGGATACTTCTGAAAAGAAGTTGGAGGGCCAAGTTGCCTAGCCATAGCCAAGAAGTGCAAGGTCTTCAAGGTGTGTAAGAGGTAACTGCAGGAGGAAAATGAGATGATTCACAGAGTAGCCACTTTACTTTGGAGGAAGTTTAAGTGACACATCCAAAATGCTGGTACTGGTGAGGTCTAGGAGACATACAAAGAACCACTTATAGGTGTGGCCATAGTGAGGAACATTAGGGAATCCCCTTACCCTGCCATGGGTACCAGGAGAACTGACTATAGGAAGTTGAGGGGAGGTGTAGTTCAGCCTGGAGTGCACGTTTAGGGAGTGTTAAAGAAGTGGCCACATGAAGCTGCCCTCTCCTGGGTCTCCCTACCACCTTGCCCAATGACATGTCAGTTGCTAGGCTTTATGATGTCAGAGCCAGCCCAGGCATCCCATTGACTGCATCAGTGCCTACATTACCAAAAAAGGTAAAGCAGGTGACTCCTCATTGTCCTCAGGTGTGTAAATATGAGTAGGGCTGTGGCCCTGGATGGACCACTGCGTGTCTCTGAGAGGCCTGAGGTAACCTGTCTGCTCAGTTTTCTCAATCAGATAAGCCCAGTTCCGTCGTGAACACTGAAGAGCCAACCTCAAGCACTGAAGATGGGGAGGAGAAGAGCATGCCCGGCCAATTGGATGATAAGGAAATAGAAAAGGTAAAACGATACTAACCAAGCTCCTCCTCTGTTTCCCCACAGATCCCCATCCTACCACACCTACCCTGTCCTTTTCTGGCACAAATCTCTTCCTCAGTTTTACCCCTTGTTTCTTTTCTCACCCAGAAACCTTTTATTTATGGTATACAAATTTCATGTGCTTCATAAATACAACTTTAGGTCGACAGTGATTCTTCCCACCCTACCAGCCCTCCCACCCTCACTCCAACACTTCTTCCTCATCCCTCTCCCATTCCCATTCTTACTTTTTACTGAGATCAATTTTCAATTAACTTTATACAGATAATATTAACTTTATATACTAAGCAAAGTGTTCAACAAATAGTATGGGAAAAAACAATTTCTCAATGGGTGAGGCAAGAACTTTTCAAAGTCTTTGCATCTCAAAGTGTTAATTTCACTTCTCTAGATTACCTTTTAGGTGCTCCTTTAGTTGCCCCCAGTGAGGGAGAACAAATGGTACTTGCCCTGCTGGGACTCCCTTAGTTTACTTAGTATGTTTTCTAGCTGCATCTGTAACATTGCAAAAGAAGAGATTTCATTTATCTTATGGCTGCGTACCGTACCATGTTGTACATATCCCATATTTTCCCAATTCAGTCTTCCATTGACAAGCATTTTTGTTGATTCCATATCTTAGCTATTGTGAACTGAGCTGTAATAAACATGGAGGTATAGATAATTCTTTCTTAAGCTAATTTGTTTTTCCCATGAATAAATACCCAGGAGTGGGATGCTTAGGTCGTATGGTAGGTCTATCTTCAGATTTATGAGATATATCCATACTGTCTTCCACAGTGGCTATATGAGTTTACATTCCCACCAACACTGGATTAGGGAACCTTTTCCCCACATCCTCACAAGCATTTGCTGTTTGTTGATTTCTATATGAAAGCCATTCTAATGGAGGTGAGCTGAAACCTCATTGTGGGTTTGATTTGCATTTCTCTGTTTGTCCGTTGGGTTTCCTCTTTGGAAAAATTTCTCTTGAGTTCCTCTGCCCATTTTTTCGACTGGGTTGTTATGTTGTTGAATTTCCTGAGCTCTTTATATATTTATGATATAAATCCTTTATCAATTATTGCATAGATTGCAAACAATTTCTCCCATTCTGTCAGTTGACTCTTCACTTTCCTGAGAGTTTCTTTTGCAGTGTAGAAGATTCTCAATTTGATATAATCCCATTTGTCAATTTGGACTTTCATGGCATGTGCCTCTGGGGTCTTTTCCAATAAATCTTTGACTATACCTTACAGAGTTTTCCCATTTCTCTCTAATAATTTGGGTTGTAGATTTAGTTATTTGACCCATTTTGAATGGATTTATGTGTACAGTTTAAGGTTAGGGTTTTATTTCATACTTTTGCATGTGCAAATCCAGTTTTCACAGCACCATTTGTTGAAAAGTTTGTCCTTGTTCCAGGGATTGATTTTAGCTCCTTTTTCAAAGACGACTTGTTTGTAGATGTGGAGTTGATTTCTGGCATTTCTGTTTTGTTTCATTGGTCTATCCATCTGTTTTTATGCCAGTACCAGGCTGTTTTGATTATAACTGCCATGTAGTGTGTCTTGAAATTTGGTGTTGTGATACCTCTGGATTTGTTTTCATTGTTTAAGATTGCTTTAGATATTTGGGGTCTTCTGTGTTTCCACATAAATTTCAGCATTGTTTTTTGTGTATCTGATAAGAATGTCCTAAGTATTTTGATTGGTATCACATTGCTTTCAGTAATATGGACATTATGATGACATTGATTCTTCCAATCCATGAACATTGAAGATTTTCCATTTTTTGTCTTCTTCAATTTCTTTTAAAAATGTTTTATAATTCTCATTGTAGATATTTGACTTCCTTGGTTGAATTTATTACAAGGTATTTGATTTTTTTGTAGCTATTGTGACTGCAATTAATCTTAGAAGTTCAATCTCAGCCCTGGCTTTGTCTGTGTATACAAATACTGTTGATTCTTGTGTCTTGACTTTACATCCTGCTACATTATCAAAATACTCTGTGAGTTCCAATAGTCACTTAGTGGAGTCTTTTGGATCCCCTATATATAGAATTGTGTCATCTGCAAGTAGGTATATTTTGAGTACCACCTTCCAAATTTGTAAATGGGACTGATCTTAAAAGTTCTGTCTCAGCCATGGCATTTTCTGTGTATACAAAAGCTATTGATTTTTGAGTGTTCATTTTGTATCCTTCCACTTAACCACGTGATGGTATGAGTTCCAATAGCTGCTTAGTGGAGTCTTTTGGATCCCCTAAATACAGGATCATGTCAGCCACAAATAGGGATAGTTTGACTTTCTCCTTCCCAATTTCTACCCCTTTAATTTTGTTTTTTTGTCGAATGGCTCTGGATAAATCTTCCAGGAATATTTTGAAGAACATAGGTGAGAGTGGGATGCTTGTCTGGTAACAGATGTTAATGGGAATGTTTCTAGATTTTCCACATTCAGTAGGATACTGGCTGTGGGTTTGTCATAAATTACCTTGATTTTGTTGAGGAATGTTTCTTCTATAAATAAATTTCTTAATGTTTACATCCATAAAAAGATGCTATATTTAATCAAATTTAATCAAAAAGCTTTCTCTGCTTCTATTGCCATAATCATATGGTATTTTTTCTTGTTTGTTAATGTTGTGTATCATATTTATTGATTTGCAAATGTGAACCATCCTTGCATACCAGGCATAAATCCTACTTGGTCTGGGTAAGTTATCTTGTTTATGTGTTGTTGGATTTGATTGGCTTGGATTTTTTTCAAATGTTATTTATGTTATATACCTTTTGTGTATTTCAGATATACAGATTTAGGAACATAGTTACATTTCCCTCCTACTCTCCCAGCAGACCACACTCCAACCCTTCCTCCTCTTCCCTCTCACAATCCCACTCTTAATTTTTACAAAGATCTATTTTCAGTTTACTTAGTGACCATACAGTTAACCCTAAACTAATTAAAAAGTTTCAAGAATAGTATGAAGAAAAAAAAGCACTGTTCCTCAGTGGAAAGACAAGGACTATAAAAAGACACCAAATCTCAAAATTCTTTTTCACTCTAATACATTACATTTCAGGTATTCCATTAGTTACCTCAGATCAGGGAAAATATATGCTATCTGTCTCTTGGGTCTGGCTTATTTTACTAAGTACAATCATTTCCAGTTTCATCCATTTTGTCGCAAAAGACAAGATTTCATTTTTTAGCAGCTGAATAGTACTCCATGGTGTATATATACCGTAATTTCTTTATCCAATCAGCAGTTGATGGACATCTGAGTTGATTCCGTATTTTCACTATTGTGAATTGTTCTACCATCAGCATGAGGGTACAGATAACTTTTCATGTGCCAATTTCTTTTGCTTTGGGTAAATTCCCACAGGTTAGACGGCTGGATCATACGATAGGTCTACACTCACATTTCTGAGGTGCCTCCATACTGTTTACCACAGTAGCTGCACCACTTCATTCCCGCGAACATTCCCACCACTACATTCCCACCAACTACATTCCCACCAACATTCCAACCACTGCATTCCCACCAACAGTGGACCAGGGTACCTTTGTCCCCACATCCTCCCTGGTGTGTGTTCTTTGTTGTTTTCTGTATGCGAATCATTCCAACTTGAGTGGGATGAAACCTCATTGTGGTTTTAATTTGCATTTCCCTTAGAGCTAGTGATCCTGAATCTTTTTGTTTCATGTGTCTGTTGGCCATTTAGGTTTCCTCTTTTGGAAAAATGGCTGCTCAAGTCCTTTGCCCATATCATAAATGGATTGCTTGTTTCATTCATGTTGAGTTTATTAGGCTCTTTACATATTCTGGACATTAATCCTTTAGCAATTGCATGGCTTGCAAATAATTTCTTCCATTCTGTTGGTTGCCTCTTTGCTTTGCTGAATGTGTCTTTTGCAGTGCAGAAGCTTCTCAATTTGATGTAATCCAATTTGTCTATTTTGGCTTTGATTGCCTGTGGGTCTGTTTTTTTTTTTTTTTTCAAGAAAACATTGCTACGCCAATTTTGTTCAGTGTTTCCTCAATGTAAATTGAAATATCAGGTCATAGTTTTAGGTCTTTGATGCATTTTGAGTGGATTTTTGTGTAAGGTGTTAGATAGGTATGCGTATAGTTTAAAATTTCTGCAGGTGGAGATACAGTTTCCTCAGCACCATTTCTTATAGACCGTTGTTGCTCCACGGATTGATTTTTGCTCCTTTGTCAAAGATGCATTAGTTGTAGATGCCTGAATTGATTTCTGGATTTTCTGTTCTGTTCCATTGGTCTACATGTCTGTTTTTGTGCCAGTACCAGGCTGTTTGATTCTAACTGCTCTGTAGTATATCTTGAAATCACGTTTTGTGATGTCTTTGGCTTTTGTCTGTTGCTTAAAATCGCTTTAGCTACACTGGTTCTCTTGTGTTTCCACTGTCATTGGTATTTTGATACTGATAGTATTGAATCTGTAAACTGCTTTTACTAGCATGGAAATTTTGATTGTATTGGTTCTTTTAATCCATGAGCATGGGATATTTTTTTCCATTTTAAATGTCTTCTATTTCTTTCTTTAGCATTTTGTAATTTTCTTCATAGAGACTTTTGAGATCCTAATTTTTTTATTTATTACAATACATTTAATTACTTTTGAAGCTATTGTGAGTGGAACTGATTTTAAAGTTCTATCTCAGCCATGACATTATCTGTGCATACAAAGACTAATGATTTATCTGTGTTGATTTTATAGTCTTCCAATTTACCAAACCCTTTTATGAGCTCCAGTAGTCTCAGTAGAGTCTTTTGGATTCCCTATATATAGAATCACACCATCTCAAGTAGAGATAGTCTGATTTCCTCCCTCCCAATTTGTATCCTTTTGATTTCTTTTTCTTGCCTAATAGCTCTGACTAAAACTTCTGGCACTATGTTAAAATACAATGGTGAGTGTAGGCTTCCTTGTCTGGTTCTGGCTCTTAGGGGGTGTGCTTCCTGCTTTTCCCCATTTAATAGGATTCTGGTTGTGGGTTTGTCATAAATTGCCTTGATTGTGTTGAGCAATGCTCTTTCTATGCCCCATTTGCTTAAGATTTTCATCATGAAAGGATATTTTATTTTATCAAATGCTTTCTCTGCATCTATTGAGATCACCATATTATTTTTATTCTTCAGTTTGTTAATGTGATGTATCACATTTATTGATTTGCAAATGTTGAAACATCCCTTCATTCCAGGGATAAATTCCATTTACTCTGGGTTAATGATCTTTCTGATGTGCTGTTGGAATTGGTAACATTTTGTTGAGGATCTTTGTATCTAACTTCATCAAGGCTATTGGAATATAATTCCTTTTCTCTGTGGTACCTTTTTCTTTCTTAGGAATTAAGGTGATAGAGCCTTCATAGAAGGCGTTTGGGAGGATTCCCTCCATTTCAATTGTTTTTAATAGCTTGAAAAGAATTGGAATTAGTTCTTCTTTGAATGTATGGTAGAATTCAGCAGTGAGGCTGTCAGGTGTGGGGCTTTTCTTTGCTGGGACAGTCTTTATTGCTGATTCAATTTCTGTCTTCATTACTGGTCTGTTTAGGTTTTCTATATCTTTATGACTCAATTTTGGCAGATATTATGTGTCTAAAATTCTACCCATTTCTTCTAGGTTTCTCTATTTGTTGAAATGCATCGTTTTGTAGTAATTTTTTATTATTCATTTTATTTCTGTGATATCTGTTCCTACATTCCCTTTTTTATCTCTAATCAAATTTATTTGGGTCTTCTACCTCTTTTTCTGGTTAGTTGATCCAATGGTATATCAATTTTTTTTTTTTTTTTTTTTTTTTTTTTTTTTTTTTTTTTTTTTTTTTTTATACAGAAGATCAGTTTAGTATATATTAGGTAAAGATTTCAACTTTTTGCCCATATAGCAACATCAAGTGAAAAAACTACCATTGGATTACTAATTATAGCATTAAATAGCAATGTACAGCACATTAAAGACAGAGATCCTACATAATTTTTTTTTTCAAATTAATTAATTTTCTATGCCATTTCCATTTTAACACCAGGTTGTTTTTTTTTTTTTTTCATTTCCAATTCTCTTTATATACAGAAGATCACTTCAGTATATAATTAGCAAAGACCTCATCAGTCTGCGCCCACACAGAAATGCAAAGTATAAAAATACCGTTTCAGTACCAGTCATAGCATCACTTGGCTTTAGACGACACATTAGGGACAGATCCCACATGGGGTGTAAGTACACAGTGACTCCTGTTGCTGATTTAACAATTTGACACTCCTGTTCATGGCGTCAGTAATCTCCCTAGGCTCTAGTCATGAGTTGCCAGGGCTATGGAAGCCTTTAGAGTTCGCTGACTTTGATCTTATTCCGATAGGGTCATAGTCAAAGTGGAGGTTCTCTCCTCCCTTCGGAGAAGGGTACCTCCTTCTTTGATGGCCCCGTTCTTTCCACTGGGATCTCACTCACAGAGATCATTCATTTAGGTCTTTTTTTTTTTTTTTTCCATGATATCTTGGCTTTCCATGCCTGCTATACTCTCATGGGCTCTTCAGCCAGATCTGAATGCCTTGAGGGCTGATTCTGAGGCCAGAGTGTTGTTTAGGACATCTGCCATCCTATGAGTCTGCTGTGTATCCCACTTCCCATGTTGGATCTTTCTCTCCCTTTTTGTTTCTATCAGTTAGTATTAGCAGATACTTGTCTTGTTTGTGTGATCTCTTTGAGTCTTAGACCTATCAGAGCTATCAATTGTGAGCTGAAATTGGTCACTTGGACTAGTGCGATGGCATTGGTACATGCCATCTTGATGGAATTGTGTTGGAATCCCCTGGCACGTTTCTAACTCCACCATTTGCGGCCAGTCCGATTGAGCATGTTCCAAATTGTTCATCTCCTCCCTCTCTTTTTCCACTCTTAGATTTAACAGGGATCACTTTTCAGTTAAAATTTAAACACCTAAGAATAATTGTGTGTTAATTACTGAGTTCAACCAATAGTACTAGAACAACAACAATAACAACAAATACTAAAATGGATAAAGTATTACATTGTACATCTAAAGTCAGGACAGGAGCTGATCAGTTCATTGTTGCTTATAGTGTCCATTTCACTTAACAGGTTTCCCCTTTGGCACTCAGTTGTCACCGATCAGGGAAAACAAATGATATTTTTCTCTTTGGGTCTGGCTTAATTCACTCAGCATGATGTTTTCCAGATTGCTCCATCTTGTTGCAAATGACTGGGTTTCGTTGTTTCTTACTGCTGTATAGTATTCTATGGAGTACATGTCCCATAATTTCTTTATCCAGTCTACTGTTGATGGGCATTTGGGTTGGTTCCAGGTCTTAGCTATTGTGAATTGAGCTGCAATAAACATTAATGTGCAGATGGCTTTTTTATTAGCCAAATTAATTTCCTTTGGGTAAATTCCAAGGAGTGGGATGGCTGGGTTGTATGGTAGGGTTATGTTCAGGTTTCTGAGGAATCTCCAGACAGACTTCCATAGTGGCTTAACCAGTTTGCATTCCCACCAACAGTGGGTTAGTGTCCCTTTTTCCCCACATCCTCTCCAGCATCTGTTGTTGGTAGATTTCTGAATGTGAGCCATTCTCACCGGGGTGAGGTGGAACCTCATTGTGGTTTTGATTTGCATTTCTCTGATTGCTAGTGATCTTGAACATTTTTTCATGTGTCTGTTGGCCATTTGTATTTCCTCTTTCGAAAAATGTCTATTGAGGTCCTTGGCCCATCTCTTTAGTGGGTTATTTGTTTTGTTGTTGTGGATTTTCTTGATTTCTTTGTAGATTCTGGTTATCAATCCTTTATCTGTAGTATAGTTTGCGAATATTTTTTCCCATTCTGTTGGTTGCCTCTTCACTTTCCTGACTGTTTCTTTTGAAGTACAGAAACTTCTCAATTTGATGCAATCCCAAATGTTAATTTTGGTTTTGACTGCCTGTGCTGTTGGAGTATTTTCCAGGAAGTCTTTGCCTGTGCCTATATCTTGCAGGGTTTCTCCAATGCTCTCTAATAATTTGATGGTTTCGGGTCGTAGATTTAAGTCTTTAATCCATGTTGAGTGGATTTTTGTGTAAGGTGATAGGTATGGGTCTTGCTTCAAGCTTCTGCACGTGGAAATCCAATTTTCCCAGCACCATTTATTGAATAGACTGTCCTTATTCCAGGGATTAGATTTGGATCTTTGGTCAAATATAAGTTGGCTGTAGATGTTTGGATTGATTTCTGGTGTTTCTATTCTGTTCCATTGGTCTATCCATCTGTTTCTGTACCAGTACCATGCTGTTTTGATAACAACTGCCCTGTAGTATGTCCTGAAATCAGGTATTGTGATGCCTCCGGCTTTGTTTTTGTTGTACAGGATTGCTTTGGCTATTCGAGGTCTTCTGTGTCTCCATATGAATTTCAGCATCGTTTTTTCTAGGTCTGAGAAGAAGGTCTTCGGGATCTTAATGGGTATTGCATTGAATGTATAAATTGCTTTTGGGAGAATAGACATTTTGATGATATTGATTCTTCCAATCCATGAGCATGGAAGATTTCTCCATTTTTTGGTATCCTCTTCTATTTCTTTCTTTAAGGTTTTGTAGTTTTCATCGTAGAGATCTTTAACGTCTTTGGTTAAGTTTATTCCAAGGTATTTGATTGTTTTTGTAGCTATTGTGAATGGGATTGATTTTAGAAGTTCTTCCTCAGCCGTGGCATTGCCTGTGTATACAAAGGCTGTTGATTTTTGTGGATTGATTTTATATCCTGCTACTTTGCCAAACTCTTTGATGAGTTCCAGCAGTCTCTTAGTAGAGTTCTTTGGGTCCCCTAAATAAAGAATCATATCATCTGCAAAGAGGGATAGTTTGAGTTCGTCCTTCCCGATTTGTATCCCTTTAATTTCTTTTTCTTGCCTAATAGCTCTGGCCAAAACTTCCAGAACTATATTGAATAGCAGTGGTGAGAGAGGGCATCCCTGTCTGGTACCAGATTTCAGTGGAAATGCTTCCAACTTTTCCCCATTCAATAGGATGTTGGCCGTGGGTTTTTCATATATTGCTTTGATTGTATTGAGGAATGTTCCTTCCATACCCAGTTTGCTTAGAGTTTTCATCATGAAAGGGTGTTGTATTTTATCAAATGCTTTCTCTGCGTCTATTGAGAGAATCATATGGTTTTTCTTCTGCAGTCTGTTAATGTAGTGTATTACGTTGATTGTTTTGCGAATGTTGAACCATCCCTGCATACCGGGGATGAATCCCACTTGGTCTGGGTGGATGATCTTTCTGATGTGTTGTTGCATTCTATTGGCCAGAATTTTATTGAGTATTTTTGCATCTATGTTCATCAGGGATATTGGTCTGTAATTCTCTTTCAATGTTGCGTCTCTTTCTGGCTTAGGAATTAAGGTGATGGTGGCTTCATAGAAAGAATTTGGGAGGATTCCCTCTTTTTCGATTGCTCTGAATAGTTTGAGAAGAATTGGAGTTAGTTCTTCTCTAAATGCCTGGTAGAACTCAGCAGTGAATCCATCTGGCCCTGGGCTTTTCTTTGTTGGGAGGGCCTTTATTACTGTTTCAATTTCTGTGTCAGTTATTGGTCTGTTTAGGTTTTCTATGTCTTCCTGGCTCAATTTAGGGAGGTTGTATGTGTCCAAGAATCTGTCCATTTCTGATAGATTTCCCTGTTTGCTGGCATACAAGTCCTTGTAGTAATTTCTGATGATTCTTTTTATTTCTGTGGCGTCTGTTGTTACGTTTCCCATTTCATCTCTGATCCTATTGATTTGGGTCTTTTCTCTTCTTTTTTTAGTTAGTTGGGCCAATGGGGTGTCAATTTTGTTTATTTTTTCAAAAAACCAGCTCCTCGTTTGGCTGATTTTTTGTAATGTTTTTTTGGATTCAATCCTGTTGATTTCTTCTCTGATTTTAATTATTTCTCTTCTCCTACTGGGTTTGGGTTTGGCTTGCTGCAGATTTTCTAGATCCTTGAGATGACTTGAAAGCTCATCTATTTGGTGCCTTTCCAATTTCTTGATGTAGGCACCTATTGATATAAACTTTCCTCTTAACACTGCTTTTGTTGTATCCCATAGGTTTTGGTATGTTGTGCTGTTATCCTCATTTACTTCCAGAAAATTTTTGATTTCTCTTTTAATTTCTTCTATGACCCATTGTTCATTCAGGAGCATGTTGTTCAATCTCCATGTGTTTGCACGTGCTCTAGGGATTCCTGAGTTGCCAATTTCCAATTTCATTCCTTTGTGGTCTGAGAAGCTGCATGGTATGATTCTAATTCTTTTGAATTTGCTGAGACTTGCTTTATGGCCTAGTATGTGGTCAATCCTAGAGAGGGTTCCATGTACTGCTGAGAAGAATGTAAAGTCCTTAGATGTAGGATGAAATGTTCTGTAGATATCTGTTAGATCCATTTGGGCTATAGTGTCATTTAAATCTACTGTCTCCTTGTTGATCTTCTGTCCTGTTGATCTGTCTATCTCTGAGAGTGGAGTATTGAAGTCCCCCAGTACTATTGTATTGGGGTCTAAGTCTCCCTTTAAGTCCCTTAACAAGTCTTTTAAATAAGCTGGTGCCCTATGATTAGGTGCATATATGTTGATAATCGTTATATCTTCCTGTTGAATGGATCCCTTAATCATTATATAGTGCCCCTCTTTGTCTCTCCTAACAGTTTTTGTGGTAAAGTTTATGTTGTCCGATATTAAGATGGCTACGCCCGCTCTCTTTTCATTTCTGTTGGCGTGGTATATCTTTTTCCAGCCTTTCACTCTCAGCTTGTATGGATCATTGTTGGATAGATGGGTTTCTTGTAAGCAGCAAAAGGATGGGTTTTGTTCCTTAACCCAGTCAGCCAATCGGTGTCTTTTAACTGGACAGTTCAAGCCATTAACATTCAATGTGACTATTGAGAAGGAGTAACTTTGCCCTGCCATTTGCCAAAGATATTTTCTAATATCTGGTTTGAGATTCCTGTGATCTTTTGCTGTGAGGTTTCCTTCCTTTAACTTCTTTCATATTGGTGACCGTGTTTCTGTGTTTCTGTATGTAACACATCTTTAAGCATCTTTTGCAGGGCTGGACGAGTGGCGACAAATTCTTTCAATTTCTGTTTGCTGTGAAAGGTCTTAATTTCACCTTCATTCACAAATGAGAGCTTTGCAGGATATAATATTCTGGGCTGGCAGTTTTTCTCTCTTAGTACCTGGGCTATATCTCGCCATTCTCTCCTGGCTTGTAGGGTTTCTGATGAGAAATCAGCTGTAAGTCTAATTGGAGATCCTCTGAGAGTAATCTGGCGTTTCTCTCTTGCACATTTTAGGATCTTTTCTTTGTGTTTCACTGTGGTGAGTTTGATTACGACGTGTCGTGGTGAGGATCTCTTTTGATCATGTTTATTAGGGGTTCTCTGAGCTTCCTGTACTAGGATGTCTCTGTCCTTCTCCAAACTTGGGAAATTTTCTGCTAGTATCTCACTAAAAAGGCCTTCTAATCCTTTCTCCCTTTCCATGCCTTCAGGAACTCCTAGAACCCGAATGTTAGGTTTTTTAATAGTATCCTGTAGGTTCCTGACAGTATTTTTTAGATTTCTGATTTCTTCTTCTTTTCTTTGATTTGACTGTTTCCTTTCCTGTTCTCTGTCTTCTAATTCCGATATTCTCTCTTCTGCTTCACCCATTCTGTTTTTAAGGCTCTCTAATGTGTTTGCCATTTGATCTATTGTGTTCTTCATTTCATTGTGGTTTTTTGTCAGTATCGCGAATTCCTGCTCCATTAGTTTTTTCATTTCATTTTGATTCCTCCTTAATATTTCATTTTCACGGGAGAGATTTTCTATCTTGTCCATTAAGGATTTCTGTAGTTCAAGAATTTGTTTTTGAGAACTTCTTAATGTTCTTATCATAAATTTTTTGAAATCTGTATCTTTCATTTCTTCTATCTCATAATCTTCATAATCTTGCATTGGCGTGTCTTGTTCACTTGGGGGCGTCATAGTGCCTTCCCTGTCCTTGGTACCTCCGCTTCTATGTTTCTTGCTTGGCATGTTAGAGATAATTTGTGGTGTTTTTGTTTTTGTTTTTTTCTCTCGTTATACTATGCCTCTAAGTGAGCTGTCTGCTTTGTTGGAGCCTTAGGGGCTGTGATGGGTGTGGCCAGAGAGCTATGCTTGTTTCTTCAGGTTTAAGGCTGTGTAAAGAGCAACTCTCCCAGATTTCTCACTCACTTGCTCCTTGCTGGCTCGCTCTCTCTCTCTCTCTTTTTTTTTTTTTTTTGACTCAGTTGGGAGTGGGGTTGAGTGTAGTTGAAATCTGGCCTTTGTGAGTATTCGTTTGATCTACCCCTGGGACCATCCACAGAGATTATGCAGCCCTCAATGTGTTCTCCAGTTTCGCTAAAGATACTGAGTTTGGCTGAGCTTTACATATGTAAATTCGCAGTGTTCTTTGTTTTGCTTGGTGAGTGAAGGGAGAGGCCTCTGTTCCCCCTCCCCCCAATGTCTGGGACTTCTCAGGTCTTTGTCTTACCCTCCTCCTCCGTTCCCGCGCTGGCGAGATTCTGAGGCTCTGGCTCCTCTCTCGCCGCTGCCACTCGGCTCCTCTCGGTTGGTTTTCCACGCGGTGGGTTCCCTGTAAGTCCTCTGTGTCTCATCCACGAGATCCGGAAGCGTTTCCTCTGCAGTTTTTTTCTTGAGTCTTTTCCTGAGGCTACAGTAATTCCACTTTTATGAAAGTTTATTTTCCCAAACTAAGGCACACGTCCTCACTATCCGCCATCTTGGCTCCGCCCCCCGGTATATCAATTTTGTTTATTAAAAAACAGCTCTTCATTGTGTTAATATTTTGTATTCTTTTATGTCAATTTTGTTTATTTTTAATCTAATTTTATGTATTTCTTTCCTCCTACTAGTTTTGAGTTTGGTTTGCTGTTTTCTTAGGTCTTTGGTATGTATTGATAACTCCTTCATTTGGTACCATTCCAATGTCTTAATGTAGGCACCAATTGTTCTAAACTTTCCTCTTAACACTGTTTTTGTTGTATCCCATGAGTTTTGAAATGGAATTTTGTCATCTTCATTTGTTTCCAGAAATTGTTTGATTTCTCTTGATTTTTTCTATGACCCACTGTTCATTCAGGAACATGTTGTTCAGTCACCATGTGTTTGCAAATGATCTAGACATTCTTGAGTTGGTGATTTCTAGTTTCATTCCATTGTGGTCAGAGAAGATGTATGGTATGGTTTCACTTTTTCTGAATTTGCTGAGACTTGCTTCATGGCCTAGCATGTGGTCTATCCTGGAGAAAATTCCATGCACTAATGAGAAGAATGTGTTTTAGGCAACTGTAGGATGAGAAGTTCTGTAGATATCAGGTCCATTTGGTCTATAGAGTCAATTTGCACTGTTGGTTCTTTGTTGATTTTCTGTCTAGTTGATTTGTCCATTGATGAAAGTAGGGTGTTGAAGTCCCCTTTTACTATTATATTGGAGTGTATGTCTCCCTTTAGATCCGTTAACTTTTCTTTTATGTAGACAAGCACTCTGTATTTGGGTGTGTATATATTTAGTATAATCACATCTTCCTGTTGAATTGACCCTTAATAATTACGTAGTGCCCCCCCTTTTTATTCTATTTTAACTGCTTTTGTGTTAAATTCTATTTTGTCTGCTATTAGAATGCGAACACCTGCCCTTTTTTGCTTTCCATTAACATAGAACATCTTTTTCCATCTTTCACTTTCAGTCTGGGTGTATCTTTGTTGGTGCAATGTGTTTCTTGTAGGCAGTGAACAGATTTTTTGTTTTCTTTTAAATTCAACCAGCCAATCTGTATATTTTAACTACAGATTTGAGGCCATTTACGTTCAAGGTAGCTATTGATAAGTAATGACTTGGCTGTGCCATTTTTCTTATTAAACTTTTATTTAATGAATATAAATTTCCAAAGTATAGCTTATGGGTTACAATGGCTTCCCCCTCCCAAAACTTTCCTCCCACCCACAACCCTCCCCCCTCCCGCTCCCTCTCCCCTTCCTATCACATCATGATTCATTTTCAATTCTCTTTGTATACAAAAGATCAGTTTAGTATATATTAGGTAACGATTCAGAGGGGAAGGTGTGATCAGCTCTGTTGGTATAATCTCATACTCACCGCCTCTCCTCCATGGAGTCCAATGCCTTGGTGCAAGCCTCAGTGGGTGCAATATTTATCCATGTTGCCACAAGAACCACACAAAGGATATGTGCAGCCCTCAGTGTGAGCATGGATCCCACAATGACTCTCACCAGGTAGTCAGTGACTGCTCAGAGACCCAGCCACACCCTGTTCCATCCCACACAACAACAGTGTTTTTGTAGTCCATCCCAGCACACAAGGCCCCCACAGTCACAACTGCCCATCCCCTTGTCAATTCTCCCAACAAGACTTAGGCATCTCCTCTCAGTTGGTAGCTGGGCATGTGGACACAAGCTGGCACAGTTGTTATGTATGGTCAATGTGGCTTCGCCTTCTCTCATCTGTTACCAAGATGTCAGGGCTGGGTGGGGGGGACAGAGAAGCATGCCCCCTCCCTTCTTTTCCTATCTAGGTTGACAGGTACACTATCCCCCACTGGGCTCTGTATCAGACACTCACCAGGCTCTTCCTGCAGCTTTATTGTCAGTGGCTTGGGCTGCTGCTGTCTGGTCTGACCTCCCTCTCCAAAGCTGGATCCATAGTATCCCTCACAAAAAAAAATTGTGAGTAGTTTCCTCTCCAGTTTCCTCCCCAATTCTTCCCTGAGACTGCACTCTCTCCTCTTTTGTTTCTAACTATGTTCCCCTAGACAAGAGCAGTAAGCTCCCTCCCTATTCCTCCATCTTGGAATCGCCATCCTGTTTCTATTATCTTCCCCTAAACTAATGATCTTCTGTTCTCTCCCTGTTCCCATGCCAGATTCAGAAGATACTCTCGAAGGTGAAGTTAACTGTCCAACAAAATCCTCAAGCCGTCAACAGAACCAAAAAACCAACAATATTAGTATTTTACTATAGGAATAAGAAGAAATCTGAAGTTGCCAACAAGTAAGCAAATAATCTACGATGAGCTCCCACAGATCAAAAGAAACTCCCTGATAATGGCAGCAGCCAGTGACTTAGACCATGAATGTCTGTGGGGAGTTTGTCTGCATATACAGCCATAAGCTCTAACATGCAGAGTAGATTGTGGACACAGCAAAATAAACCAACTTTAGAGTGAGACATCTGTGTGTATCTTTGCCTCTGAGGGTGGAGTGGGATGGAAGTGATACCACAAGTGGTTTAGAATGGAGAGACCAGGTGTCTCCCAAGGGTGCATGACACACCAACAGGTTGATAGTCAACCAGACAGTCTGAGGACTGGAGTAGGACTGGCACCAAAGACAAATTTCTTTCACAAATATCATTTCACTAATGAATATGCAAAGATCTTGGTGTTTTTTGGACAATGTGTGTATGTCCAAAGAGAATGATAGGGACATTTGTAGCATGTGGATGTTAGCAATGGCACTCTTCCCTGACCGATAACAAATCATCTTTTGGTTTCCCACTTGGTGAACTGTGAATGTGATATCCCAATACAATGCTGTTAGAGACTGAAAGCCATCACAAGAACCAACAATTCACCTACAGAAAGTCACTGCTAACACCAAAAAGTACTAAAAAAGAGGTGTTTGTAGGCTACAATCACAAAACTAATTTTTGGCACTTTATTAAGAAACTTGGTGTGGAGCAGTGGCTTAACAAGGACAGGGAAGCAGGAGTGATATACTTCTTTTTTTTCTTCTTTTTTTTTCTTTTTGACAGGCAGAGTGGACAGTGAGAGAGAGAGAGAGAGAGAAAGGTCTTCCTTTTCTGTTGGTTCACCCTCCAATGGCCGCTGCGGCCGGCGCACCGCGCTGATCCAAAGGCAGGAGCCAGGTCTCCCATGGGGTGCAGGGCCCAAGGACTTGGGCCATCCTCCACTGCACTCCCTGGCCATAGCACAGAGGTGGCCTGGAAGAGGGGCAACCTGGACAGAATCCGGTGCCCC
This sequence comes from Lepus europaeus, assembly GCF_033115175.1. Taxonomy (NCBI): domain Eukaryota; kingdom Metazoa; phylum Chordata; class Mammalia; order Lagomorpha; family Leporidae; genus Lepus; species Lepus europaeus. The sequence continues at coordinate 11,767,246 of NC_084850.1, forward strand.
GACCAGGACTAGAACCCGGTGTGCCGGCACTGCAAGGCGGAGGATTAGCCTGTTGAGCCACGGCACTGGCCTGATCTACTTCTAATGCAAGCAATATAAGGGAACATTGTTTTGGTTGAACTCTGTAATTAACACACAATTATTCTTAAGTGTTGAAATTTAACTGAAAAGTGATCCCTCTTAAATATAAGAGTGGAAAAAGAGAGGGAGGAGATGTACAGTTTGGGACATGCACAAGCAGACTTGCCCCAAATGGTAGAGTTAGAAATGTGCCAGGGGATTCCAATACAATCCCATCAAGGTGGCATGTACCAATGCCATCTCACTAGTCCAAGTGATCAATTTCAGTTCACAACTGATGGCTCTGATAGGTCTAAGAGTCAAAGGGATCACACAAACAAGACTAGTGTCTGCTAATACTAACTGATAGAATAAAAAAGGGAGAGAATGATCCAACATGGGAATTGGGAGACACAGCAGACACATAGAATGGCAGATGTCCTAAACAGCACTCTGGCCTCAGAATCAGCCCCTAAGGCATTCAGATCTGGCTGAAGATCCCATGAGAGTATTTCAGGCATGGAAAGCCAAGACACTCTGGAAAAAAAGAAAAAGACCTAAATGAAAGATCTCTGCGAGTGAGATCCCAGTGAAAAGAATGGGGCCATCAAAGAAGGAGGTACCTTTCTCTGAAGGGAGGAGAGAACTTCCACTTTGACTATGACCTTGTCTAAATATGATCAGAGTCAGCTAATTCAAAAGGCCTCGATAGCCTTGGCAACTGATGACAAGAGCCTAGAGTGATTACTGACACCATAAACAAGAGTGTCAATTTGTTAAGTCAACAACAGGTGTCACTGTGCACTTACTCCTCATGTAGGATCTGTCCTAAATGTGCTGTACATTGTGATTTAATGCTATAACTAGTACTCAAACAGTATTTTACACTTTGTGTTTCTGTGTGGGTGCAAACTGTTGAAATCTTTACTTAATATATGCTAAATTGATCTTCTGTATATAAAGATAATTTAAAATGAATCTTGATGTGAATGGATGGGGAGAGGGAGCGGGAGAGGGAAAGGTTGTGGGTGGGAGGGAAGTTATGGGGGGTAAAAGCCAATGTAATCCAAAAGCTGTACTTTGGAAATTTATATTCATTAAATAAAAGTTAAAATCTAAGGGATAATTGTCTACAGAGATTCTTACTACAAAAATAAAACACTAAAAATCAGAAATTTAAATATTTTCTCCATGCTTTAAAATTTCTAAGTAAGTTTGTTGAGTAATTATTCTTTCCTGGAAAAAATATTGCTTCTTTGAGAGAGGATGGGTATGGTGGAGTGGTTTTGTCATTAAGTGTAGCGGGTTCAGTTAATCGTAGTCCTTGAATTAACTGTTCAGAACAATCCACTGTTTATTTGTTCATTCATTCCCTTTTATTTCCACTCTAACATTTCATCTCCCTTCTCTTCATAGGCTGTCATTCTAATGCAGTTGATGCATACACTTTTCCTTGCATTAGTGTTAATAATATATATATATATATATATATATATATATATTCTTATTTGTGGGTGTTTGGTTTTAATATATGTATGTATGTGTTATTTAAGGTTTCAATTAGCCCTGTTATTACAATCCACTTATATCCCTGTATGTCTAATGTATTGCTTCCTTGTAAATTGTTATGTCAGAAACACCTTTGACTTGGTAAATTTTAGAAAGATATTTCCATTTTCTATTAATTTTGAAGATAGTGGTTTACCAATTTTAGAGATCAATTAAATTATGTACTATTATTTTGTTATATCAGTTTATGAATTTATTCATTATTTGTATATTCCTAAAAATTACCTCATTTCAATTTGTTGTTTGATTCTAACGTTGGACCCCATCTCCTAGTACATATTTTATGTATATCTTAATATTTTGTTTTATTTGAAGTAATGCTAAATAGTATCATGTGTTTAATTTTGTTTCCACATGTTCATTTTTAGTATGTAGAAACATGACTAATTTTTAATTGAAATTTTAATTTTGATATAACTGCAAGTTTGTATGCAGTTGATCTTCATGTATCCTTTACTCAGGTTCCTGCAATGGTAACATCTTCTAAGAGTATAGTACAACATCAAAGCAAGCAAATTGGCACTGACTTAATCTAATTTATTCAGATTTCACTAGTTTGACATATGCTGTTTTGTGTCTGTGTATGTTTTGTTGCATTCAATTGTAACATATTTATAGATTCATGTGAAACCATTGTAGTAAGTATCCAGAATCAATCCATCAACACAAAAAATCTCAATGTTTCCCTTAAATTTGCCACAACCAATATTCTCAAGTCTATATTTTTGATATTTTGGGGAACGCTATATGCATATGGACTTGTTTTAATATGTGACCTTTTGGAAATGGCTTCTCTTCAATTCACAAATCTCTCAGAATTCACTCAGATTGTTGCTTGTATCACTAGTTCATTCCTTTTTATTCCTAAGTGTAGTATTCTATGGTGTAGATGTGTGAAAGCTTACTTCCCCATTCCACCTGTTGAAGAACATCTGGGATGTTTTGAGCTGTTACAAATAAAACTGATAATATCATTTCACATACAGAATTTTATGTGAACATATGATTAAAGCTCTCTGGAATGGTTACACAGCTTGTAATATGTGATTAGTATGGTTCTTGCAATACTTAATTTTAAAAGAAAATTCTAAACCTCCTAGCATCACTGTATGATTTTTCATTCTCACCAACAATTCTTTAATTATTTGACTTCTTAGTATCTTCACCAGCATTTGGTTTTGTCATGTTGTAATTTTATCCTTTCCAATAGGTATAAAAGGGCATCTAATAGTGGTCTTAATTTGAATTACCTTTATGGCCAATGATGTTGAACATTATTTTCATGTGCTTATTTGCCCCTTGTATATTCTCAGGCTTCTTTTTCTGACAAACTCATGATGATGACTTAGATCAAGGATACTGATATTATTTTTATCAACTCTAAAAATGACAAAAGGATTGAAAGGTTTTTCTGAAAGCAGAATTTAAATACAGTACGAGTTTCAATGGACTGCATTCTGGAGCACTGGAGCTACAGATTTAACAAAAATGAGGAAACACATAGAAGGGAAGGCTGACACATTCTGTTGGGGTACCAAGTGAATAGGATGGGAGACATTTAATTTAACAGGAGTATAAAAATCATCCCAGAGATTTCCAATTCATAGCCAATATAATGGAGCCAAGGGTATAAACAGGCTGTTCAAATCTACTAGTAACTTTGGCTAAGTTCAAGGAAATTCAATATCTAAATTAATATTCTCCTTTAATCTCGTGTTGATCAAACTACTTGGTGAAAATTTATCAGTCATGAGTCTATAGTTGAAGAATAGAGGCAAATTAACTAATAAGTAGAGGAAAACAAGAAGTCTGTATGATCACTGGGCTGGAAACAGCGTTGGAGAGCAAATGATGGGGGAAAAAAGTCTTGTTTCAGAGCCTGGGTAATAGATTATACACTGAATGAGGACAATTTGAAGATAGTTTAATAAATGAAAAATTAAAAAGGAACGAAAGAGTATAAGGAAACAAAAAGAAACAGTGGCATACTTGAGATTGGAAATAGGAGAGCAATCATTACTCACCCTACATGGATAAGTGAGAAGGCGAGTTACTGGAGACTGGAGATTGAGAGAGCTGTGTGGAAGGAATTTCCAGAAAAGAAGTAATGATATAGGAAAGGGATGAAACATGGTCATAAAGCTCTTGGAAGGGAAGAGACAGAATAATAGATATTCTGACTTTATTCTCCTTGTTCCCCCAATAAACTTTACATTGACCAAAACTAACTAGAAGCCATAGAGCAAGAGAATCATAGAGCAAGAGAATCCATTAACATAATCCCTGTTTCATCCATGTCACACTTGTGGTGGCACAGGGCAAAGTGGAAAAGAGTGCAGAACGGATCTGGTGAGGCAAATGGAAGACATACTAAGAACCGTGAAGTCAGAGTCAGGAGAGATCATATCCTTCTTCAGCTCTGTGACACGGAGTTATTTGGAAACAGGTTGAATAGATTTGTTGAGTGTCACTGTGATTAGTAGCATCATAATAATGAACTTATGGGGAAGTGTCATAAACTACATCAGACAATTTATCTGGATGAGTTCACCCTGAAAAGGCTATTTACAAGATGTCCAATTGTAATTTAAGAACACTTTGCTCTTACCTGTGGGCATGAATGCCTCACTATGCCTGTCACTCTTTACATCAAAATGTCCAATTCTTACAGCTATACTTACTCTAGCAGAAAGCAGAAAGTTGTTTTGTTTTCTGATATTATTTGCAATAAGAAAATACTTATCTAATGTAGAAACCTGAACAATGGTAAGGATGTAGGGAAGCTTCAATCCTAAATCCTTGAAAGTTCAGCCTTGACCTTGTTGTGATTTCATCCTTATAGAGCTTTAAGACTGACACACAATAGGCAATAGCTTAAATATGCTAATTGGGCACAAGCATGGAATGCGGAGCATAGCATGGTAAGAGAAAATAGGATAGATAATAATTCATATAAAATGTGGTTCTAATCACAGCTCAGCCTATAATAAGATTCACTCATCAAAAGTTTAGTTCTTCAGTTGATGGATACTTAGTTGTTTCCATTTCTTGGAGAAAATTTGGCCACTTACACAATGAACCGCTCCTCAGCCATAAAAAGGATGAACTCCTGCCATTTATAGCAACATATATGCAACTGGAGGTCATTATAGTTAAAGCAAATAAATCAAGCACTGAAAGATAATTGCCTCATGATCTCACCCATATTTGGGGTTTAAAACATAAGATGATCTCATAGAATTTGAGAGAGAAATGTGGTTCCTAGGGGCTAGGAGGGAAGAGGAAAAGTTGATTGTGGGTGATCCTGTGAGACTGCCTGCCTTGCCTATGCAGGAGGTTAAGAGGTCATGGTGTGCCATGCTTCCTGGGAAGGACCCCGCAGCCTGGCTGCTGGCAGGTGGCAGGAGCCGCAGGCAAGCTTCTCCACACCCCTGCCCATCAGGTAAACTGCAACCAGGTGTGGCCCAAGCCCATCAGGAAAGCTACCATAGCCTATGTGACCTTCAAGCTAATTGGAGAAGCATAGCGGCACCAATATTAGCTCTATCCTATAGAATTAGTGTTCCCCTGCATTAGCTATGCCCCCTTTTTATACCCTTTATAAGCTTATGCTTGACTGTTAATAAATGGACATGTTTACTGAAACTTGTCTCTGGGGCTTCTGGCTGAAGAGTGCCATCACCCAACACTTACCAAAAGCACATGGGGCTCACGGGATGAACCTGCAGTTGATTAATTGGCACGAAGCTATGGTTAGACAGGAATAAGAAGGTCTAATGTTCTATTGCACTTTAACACAACTATAGAAGTGATAATGCACAGTACATTTCTCTTGAATAGCTAAAAGAAAGGATTTCAAATGCTTTAATCTTAAATAATAAATATTTGAGGAGATAGGATTGCATTAATTTGAACTTTACAAAATGTATACATGTATCAAAGCATCACATAAATATGTATGATTGCTATGTATCAGTTAAAACAAATGGATGAATAAATAAATATCTAAAGGTCTGGTCTTCATTTCCTGCTATACAGCATATTAATCTGAGTACAGCAGCATCCCAGAAAGTGAAATGTATCTCCCCAGCTGAAGTCTCAATAGAATGAGAAAGCTGATGTCTACACAAAGGAAGGTGTTTCTGACTGTGCTTTGGGACTTGTTGTCCAATCTCTTTGTATTCCCTTCCTCCACTCTTTCTAGCCTCTAGTAACCATTATTCGAAGTTCAAATCTATGTACCTTCTAGCTTCTACATATGAAAGACAACATGCAGTACTTATATTTCTGTGTCTGGTTTATTTCAGTAAACTTAATGACATCCAGTTCCACCCAACTCGTTGCAAATGCCAGGATTACATCCTTATTCTTGACAGAATAATATTCCATTATGTAAATATACACATTTAATTTATTCATTCATCCATTGATAGACATCTTGGTTAATTTCATATGTTTGCCATTGTGAAGAGGGCTGCAATGAACATGGAATTGCAGGAATTGCTTTCAAATGCTGATTTTATACCATTCAATTATATATCCAGAATTAGGTAAGGTGTATCATTTTGTAGCTCTGTTTTTGTTTTGTGGAGAGCCCACAGATTATTTTCCATAATGGCTATAGTTTCTTGCATTCCCACCAGCAATGGGCAAATATTCCCTGTTCTCTGTATCCTTGCCAGCGTTCATTATTAGTTATATTTTGGATAATAGATATTCTAACTAGAATGAGATGATAACTCATAACTCATTGTTGCAAACTAGTTTATTTTTTTAATTTTCAAACATTATATTTGTGGAGTGATATGGTGGCCAAAAGGAGGATGAAAAAATGCTCAGCATCACAAGCCATTAGGGAAATACAAATATAAACCATAATGAGGTATAACCACATTAATTAGAACAACTATTATTCAAAAAACAAACAAAAAATTCAAAATTCAAAATTCAAAAATAAAAAACACACAAAAAATGGTGAGGTTGTTGAGTAAGAGATACCGTAATAGACTGCTGGTGAGAATGCAAATTGGTGTGACCATTATGGAAACTGTTTGGAGATTGCTCAGAAAACTAAAAATAGATCCACCACATGACCCAGCTATCCCACTCCTGGGAATATATTCAAAGGAAATTAAATCAGTATATGAAAGAGATGCATGCACTCTCATATTTGTAGTAGCTTAATTCACAATAGCAAAGATAAAAATCAATCTGGGTGTCCAACTGGCGATTGGATAAAGAAAATGTGATATATGTACATGATGGACTATTACTCAGCCATTAAAAATTCCTGAAATTTGAAACAAAATGAATGGAATCAGAGATCATTATACTAAGTTGAAATAATACATACTCAGAAAATCAGACATTGTATGCCTTATTTGTGAAAATATGTAGAGAGTATAAAAATTGTGTGGCTGTCATATCATTAGGCATATAGATATAATTATTGCTTCACTGAATCATACCCTGTAACAGACAATATACACTTCTATCCCCATGTGGTGACCATTGTCATGAATTTCTCACACTGTAATCTTAATATCTCTGTTTTCAAGGAAAATATATATATATATGTGTGTGTGTGTGTGTGTGTGTGTGTTTGTGTTTGTGTCTACATTTTAAGTGATTATAACAAAATATGAAATAAATAATAAAGATAGTAAAAAAGTGGAGTCTCGGACAATCACAAGAAGCCAAACTTAAGCCGATCTCTTGCAGTCAACTGACCATACTGTGTTTAAACAGGTCAAACACCTAGCAATAAGCAGATATGCTGTTTCTATACCTTGCTGCTATATTCCAGCTATAAAAACTCACTAAACATTCTGCAGAGTTCTCTGAATCTCTGCTACTTTTGAGCACTGTCCAACTATTGAATCATTATTTGCTCAAATAAACTATTTTTAAATATTTATTTTATTTATTAGAAAGATAGAGTTAGAGAGAGGTAGAGACAGACAGAGAGGTCTTCCATCCACTGTTCACTCCACATATGGCTGCAATGGCCAGAGCTGCGCTGATCCGAAGCCAGGAGCCAGGAGCTTCTTCCAGATCTCCCACGTGTGTGCAGGGGCCCAAGGACTTGGGCCATCCTCCACTGCTTTCCCAGGCCATAGCAGAGAGCTGGATCGGAAATGGAGCAGCTAGGACTCAAACTGGCGCCCATCTGGGATGTCGGCACCTCAGGCCAGGGCTTCAACCCACTGCACCACAGCACCGGCCCCCAAATAAAATGTTAAATTAAAAATAAAGGTGATGGAGAAGGATATGTCATACTAACACCAATCAAAATAATTCTGGATTGTGGCTGGCATTGTGGAACAGTGGGTTAAGTCACAGTCTACAATGCCAGCATCCCATATGGTGCCAGTTCAAGTTCTGACTGCTCCACTTGCGAATCAACTCCCTGCTTTTTTTCCCCAAGATTTATGTATTTATTTGAAAATCAGAGTTACACACAGAAAGAAGGAGAGACAGAGAAGGAGAGGTCTTCCATCCACTGGTTCACTCCCCAATTGACCGCAATGGCCAGAGCTGTGTCTATCCAAGAGCAGGAGCCAGGAGCCAGGAGCTTCCACCTGGTCTTCCCATGCGGGTGCAGGGGCCCAAGGACTTGGGTCATCTTCCACTGCTTTCCCAGGCCATAGCAGAGAGCTGGTTTGGAAGAGGAGCAGCCAGGACTAGAACAAGTGCCCATATAGGATGTCAGCACTGCAGGTGGCGGCTTTACCCACTATGCAACAACACACCCCCCCCCCCAAATTGCTTGTTAATCCACCTGGAAAATAGCAGAAAATGACACAAGCCCTTTAGACTCCTAAACCCATGTGAGAGACTCGGATGGAGTTCTGGTCTGCTGGTTTCAGCCTGGCACAGCCCTTGCTTTTGTCAGCATTTGAGAAGTGACCAGTAGATGGAAGATTCATTCTCATTCTCTCTCTCTCTTTCTCTAACTTTGCCTTTCAATAAATAAGTAAATCTTTATCAAAAAACAGAAAGATGGAATCTGGTACAGATATTTTGATTTGAGGCAAAGGGTATTTTAAAAGAAATGAAATTATCAGCTATAAAAATGTGCCTTGTGAGGTACATAGTGCAGTAGTTAAGGCACCACTTGGAATTCCTGCACTCCATAAAACAGTGCCTGGGTTCAAGTCTCAGACTCTGCTCTCTATTCCAGTTTCCTACTGGTGCTCATCCTTGCATACAGCAGTGATGGCTCAAGTAGCCAGGTCTATGCCACCCACTCAGATTGAGTTTCCTCTTTCTGATTTTCACCTGGTCAAATTCCAGGTTTGAGGGCATTTGGGGAGTAAACAGCAGATGGAAGATCTCTTTCTCTCTCTCCTCTCTCCTCTCTCCTCTCTCCTCTCTCTCTCTGCTTTTCAGTTAACATCAATCAATCAACCAATAATGATAAAGGGTTCAACTTTTAAGAAAACATAACAACAAACTAGAACAGGTAAAACACTAGAAGTCAAAAGCAGATGTGTGGTTGCTAGAGACTGTGGAAAAGGAAATGGGAACTGGTTGCTTAATTAAGTCTACATAATTTCCTTTTGAATTAATGAATGTCTTGAAACTAGATAGAAATCATGGCAGAATATAGTGAATAGATATGTTTCCATTGGATGTATACTTTGAAAAGATTGGTCACTCTTTTATGTCATGTGAATTTTATCTCAATTAAAAGAACACAAGGATAACAGAATTATACATTTCGAAGTATCATTTACTGAAAAATTAGTAGTAATCTGGTAAATGCCTCACATGTAGGTTATTTCAACTCATCTCTTGTCCAAGACACTCAGTTGACTGATTGTGAATATTTTGTGTCCCAAGCACTGACTTGGTATCAGAATCCTTCACAGTACAGTACTCCCAGAAGTCACCACCAAGAGAAAATAAAATTCTGACTCTGCATTAGGTTGACACTTTCCAATTCATCTTCAATCCAACATTACCTGTTGACTAATTCCTGAAATTTCACAATCAAGGCTTCACTGTTTTTGTTATGATCTTTGGCCTTTGTTAAATATTCCATGGAGAGTGAGCTGACTGAATGTTGGGTTTCCAAGGAACAAGTTCTAAGACAAAGATTCAAAGATTCTGTGTGCAGGGCTATTGGAGAACCATCCTGGTGAGGGAGGTAGAGAAGCAGGATTTGCAGAGAAATTCAGCCATGATGCAGCAACAAGGCAGACTGTACCTGAGTCCACACAGAGCTCTGGTGTTGCATAGCACCTTGGGAGGTTTTCCAAATGAGGCAATGACCTTGTATCCCTCACAAGAAAAAAGTCACTGTATTTGGTTGTTGTCCCCGGAGAAGAAGTACGATCTTGCATATAGAAGGGTAATTCACATTAAAGGACTAGTTCTTTGAGATCACTAGTAGTAGGAGAACTGAACCTAAAATTATTTTTATGGGGAGCTTCATTTGTCTATTAATTTCATGAACTTGCCCTGCTGGCAAACTGTCTTTCCAAGAATCAAGAAGGCTGATTGTCAGTAACCTCAGCCAATCTACAAACATTGTGTGTATTGTTTGTCGATGAGAGCACTCCCACAGTGCCCAGCATACCCAAAAGAGGATAATTAAGGAATTGGAGAATTTTTCCTTACAAACTCCTATTATTTCCTATTTCAGTTACCTTAACAAATTATCTCACAACTGAGCAGGTGAAAAACACCCATATATCATATTCACAATATCTGCAGTTTGGCTCAGGTATTAAGACAGGACACAGTGGGTACAGCTTGTTTCTGCCCCGTGATCTCTGGGGTCTCAGCTGGAAGGCTCAAACAACTCAAGCCTGATACTATCTTAAAGCTCACTCACTCACATATCTGAAAATTGGTGTTACTGGTGGGCTTTGACAGTAGCAGTAATTGTTGCCACACCACATATGTGTGATTTATTCTTGTGTCTCAGGATTCTTCATAATCTTGTGGCTGCTTTCAATAGTGTATATCTCTAACTAGAGACAGGTAGAAGTTGCATACAAATTATACCTATATTCTTAAGCTAAAGCCTGACTTGGATCATAGTCCATTGTTTGGGACTACAATCAGTTCCTACTCAGTTTCAAGGGGAGGAAATGTCATTCAAACATAAGAAGGACATGTGGGATAAGATTAAATATTTGAGGGTACTTCAAAAATTTATGTGAAGTGGAATTGAAAGATAAGTGTATTATCATGCAAAAATTGAAAATCATCCATAGTTTTTTTATTGTACATATTGCATGAGTTTTTTGAAGACTCACATGACTAGATTTCTGGTGGCTTCTATGTAAATTGCATGTTTTGTTTTGGTATCAAGTTAAGCAATAACATTGCCTTTCTCAAAATAATAATTAGATGCAATTTGTAAATGTGAATCTTATCTAACTTCAAGGGCAGGTAACATGGGTGCTGACAATATGCTGAGCTTTTCAGTGAAGGCAAGTGAATTGGTGGCACTGCAAAAGCAATGTGATGATTATGCAAATTGTGTAAAATCACTGAGAGAGGTTTTCATTAAAATTTATTCCAGAGGTATAATAGGTGTTTATGGTTTGCATGTGGCTTGAGTTTGTCTCCCAAAGGTTTGTGTATTGGAAACTTGACCCAGTGCGCTGATTTTAAGAGATGGTGGGAGCTTTCTGAGGTGAAGGTTAACAGTAAGTGTTAGGCCAATTAGGACACTGTTCTCAGAGGGGATTAAGGTAGCTGTTATGGGACCCTGAATTTTTTTCCATGTGGTGGTTGATATAAAAAGGGCAACAAAGGTTCTTCCCTTCTGTCTGGCTTCCTGTTTTATCATGTGATATCTGTATCCTACATGCACTGCCATCGTGATGCTATCCACAATGAGACCCTCACCAGAATCCAGCCAATGCCAATACCATGCCTTTGAACCTCCAGACTGTGAGCTAGGTGAACATCTTTTTTAATACAGCCCTCAGCCATAGACATTTCACTACAACAATGGAAAATGCACTAATACAGGAACTTAAAAGGATTGTGGAGATAATTTAGGAAACAGATCTGGGTGTTTGGAAGATTGAAGGGTTATGAAGGGATGGCAAGACAGGAGTAGGACTTCAGGCAAAGAAGCCTTTGTGGAAAGAAAAGAAGCTGAGGGAAACAGATTATCATAGGAACTATATCTGTGCATGCGTCAGGAGGTAAAATAGGGCTGACATGTATGTATAGATGATGGGCTAAGAATGGATGCTCTGAAATGTTTTGGTGTGCTGTGGTACTGATGAGGTCTTCATCTGTTGGCTTTGGGAAGCTATTGATCCATAACTCTGCTCTGCGGAGCAAAATTGAGATAGCATCAGTGTGTAACCAGTGTGGGAAGAACTCCACTGTTGGAAGGATAAAGAGCCAGGTCTATCCAGTTTACACTTAGTATCTTTAAAGCCCAAAAGTGGCAATACAGCCTAGAAATGTGAAACTGAAGTGTGATTAGAAGAAAAACGTGATAAATGAAAATCTCTTGCAGGATTCTATTGTATTTCTTGGGCACAGGATGCAAATCAGTGAGAATAAGTGTATCTATATTCCAATCACCTAGGCTGTTTTCATTTTTTCTTGTCTTTCCCCACATGTGCAAGACATGCACTTGGCACAAGCTAGGCATGAATCCATACTAAAATCCAAGCTGAGTGAAAGGAGATGGATATGATCAACCAGCTACCAACTTACTTAGATCAGGCACAAGTTTTCATTTTTCTGGTTCCACCACCAGGTACTGAAAATGTGTATACACACTTTATAATTTTGAAAATGCCTAGATGCACCTTAGAATATTATCTTGCCACCTAACATACAGCAATCAATTTTTTCTCCTTTCTGCTAAAGTCTGCATTGTTAGCTTCATTACTTTGTAATATTTTCTTCAGTAGATTATTGCAATATATCTATATTGGTGAGCAAAGATGATGATTTCCTGTTATAAATAAGCCAATCATAAATATAATTTGACTTCAGGAGGTATGTGTTCCTAATGCAGAGTGGGATAAAAATGGTGTGATCATTAAACTTTCATTTAATATTGCTTTTCTTGGTGTCTGCAAAAGCTATACACTGTTTTCTTAAAGACTGTGCCAGAACTCTACATTGCTTTTGTCATCACTTGTGAATATGATCATTGTTTTAAATATGGTTATGCTGTACTGGTTTCAAGAGAAGACACTGCTAGGAACAATTTTGAAGTTTTGTTTGGGATATTCTCATAAATGACTGAGACTTTACTGTTATTTTTCAGAATTAGATGAAAAAATTTTCCATATTCCTCAAGGCATTGAGGTTGAGAGTGATGGAAAGGCCTAAGACTGAGGGTTCTGAACTTTACAAGCTTTTAAAGAAATCATAAATTCAAATCAGGACATTCAGATATGAGGCACCTAAAACTTGTTAGCATACTTAGGAAAACCAGGCCTGATGATTGTCTGAAGTGGTTTCCATTTTAAAACAGATGTCTTGAATTCACTAGAGTAATTTAGGCCACTTAAAATATTTACTTAGCTGACAAATGAGTGCATGGCTAACTGGTTGATGTGAAAACAGCCAGCCAGTTTAGTTAGTAATCATGTTTCTTTCAATATTTACTGAACTTACCTGATATTCCAGTACCAGGTGGTCAGAGACTGCAGTATATTTACAAATGTAAATAATATTTTTGAATGTGTGCTGAGTATTTAATATGTACCAAGCTTGATTCTAAGCATTGCACATCCATTTACTAATTCAATTCTCATAATATCCATGTGAGGTGTGTACTGCTTTACAGAAAATGAGGAAATGAGACACAGAGCTCTGGTCACAAAGTTAGCGCAGGATAAAGCCCTTGCATTTATTTTATTTTTTAAAGGTGTATTTCTTTATTTGAAAATCAGAGTTATAGACGGAGAGGGAAAGACGGAGATCTTCCATCCATTGCTTCACTCCCAGATGGCTGCAATAGCCCGAGCTGGCCCAGGCCAAAGGCAGGAGTGAGGAGCTTCTTCCCACGTGGATGGCAGGGTCTCAGACACTTGGGCCTTCTGCTGCTGCTTTTCCCAAGCTGCTGGCAGGGGGCTGGATCTGAAATGGAGCAGCTTGGACAAAGCACCACCCATACAGGATGCCAGCATTGCAGGTCGCAGCATTATCCACTACGCCACAACACTGGCTCCAAGGCACCTTACTTTAGATAGTAGGAGTCAGGTAGATTTCTTCTTACTATACTTTCTCTACTTACTTTCTCTACTATACAGATTAGGAATAAAGATGATGGTGAAGTGCATTTAAAATTTATTTATTTGAAGGATAGAGAAAGAGTGGGAGCTAGAGCCATAGCCAGAGCACAAGGCAGATCTCTCATCCCCTGGTTCACACCTCAAATGCCCACAGCAGTTTGGATTAGATCAGGCTAACCCAAGGAACTGTGAACTCAGGTCATATGTGTGGGGTGGCAGTGACCAAGGTACCTGAACCATCACTTACTGCCTCTCAGGGTGTGCATCAACAGGAAGCTCAAAACCAATGGAACCGGGACTCAAATCCAGGCACTGTGATATGGGATGAGGATGTATCAAGAAGTATCTTAGCCACTGTGCCAAAAGTGTGTCCCATGGTATGTATTTTTAGGATGAAAGTTTTCATCATTGGCTGTTATAGTCGACTGCTTATTTTTTCCAGTTACTATACTTGAAACTTGACCTAGATTTTCATTTGTAATCATTGTATCAACTCTAAGATGTGGATGTGTTTTTATTTTAAAGATGAGAGATCTGAAATTAAGTGACTCATGCTTCACACAGGTAAGAAATAAGCAAGATAGGATTTGCTCCAACACATACATTAAAGCTTTATGTGCTCCAGAGTTCATACTACATTAACTAAGATGACCTCACCTCTCTGAACACCACAAGAAGCAGAAGCTTTGATATCAAGACATGAGCTTTTCTTATCATAAACTTTTCTAATGATTATGATAATTATAATGCTATGCCCATTATTCAGCCACACTTGTTCAGTCTGTATTGAGTCTGCAGATTTGCATGTAGAAAATAAATTCATTTTTTGTCTAGGCTGAATGCATTGTCTGTCAAAAATCTTAGGTCCTGAAGTTAAAAGGTTCAGTTTTATCTCTGAAGGTTTAAGGCAATGATTACATCCTAAAGTGCATACTAAGTGGCTTGGAGCCATCATTTATTCTATTTCTAGAATGCACTTAGAATTTTAGATGGACAAAGCAGGAAATATATTAGAGGTCATGCTATTCAACTTTCGCATTTTACAAATTAAAAATCAAACAAACCAGCAAGCCAAATTTAGATTCTAAGTGTTTAATATTTTTCTAAATTTATTCTAAGAATCTTTTAAAATTCTTATTTAAAGAAATAAATTTTCTCCAGAATGATCCTGTTTATGTAGAATATATATTTATATTCGTAAAATTAGACTCTGATAAACTAATTCTGGTCATAGTTAAAAGGAGTAATCCTATTCTTCTGAGTTCTTCTGCTTATAACTAAAATATAAATAAACCTACGAAGACTGAAAAGTGAAAATATGACCGAAGCATGCAAAGTTTGGACCTTGGTACTCAAGGAACAGTGTGATGGTGAGTTCCCATAGTTCATAGTTTCCTTTATCATCTCCTATATATCGTGGAGAGGGTGCTGCAAAAAGACCACCAATCCAGAGACAATAATAGACATAGAATATATAACTGCATGAAAAACAAATTATCTAAAGAATTGAATGTTGAAATTTATATATATATATATATATATATATATATAAAACGATATCAACCCTACTCCAAAGAACCATCAATAGAGAAACTGTCCCGTCCTGTGGTCCGCTAGCAATGAAGTGAAATCTGAGGCTGGTGTCAAGGTTCCACTGAAGCAATGGGTATGCTCTGACTCCTCTGCTCTGGGATGTTAGCAGGGACAAACAGGATGCTGATCTTCCATTCCTCAGTCAGCAAGCAGATGTGCATTTTGTTGCACTGTTTCCGCTGTGGAACTGATATCAGACAAGACCCCCTAAAATTCACACTAAAATGTGGCCCCTTAAAGTTCCATAGAAATACTATCCCTTCGTGGTTGCCATATGATATCGGACAAGACACCTTAAAATTCACACTAAAACATGGCCCCTTAAAGTTAACCGGGGTGCCACATATACTACCAGAATTTGGGGTGCCTTACGATTTCACCACGGGCTTATTACTAAATCCCTGATATTAATAAGCCCAAGAGGGTTCTTGCCTAATATTTAAAGAATTCTAAATACCGGCACAGATAAACGAGGCAGCATGGTACCTTTTAAGCTTTTATTTAGTAAGAAAGGTGCATAGGAGAGTGAGAGCTTTATTTAAGAGAGAGGGGTAATTAGGGGTTCATACCAAGCACCAGGAACCAGCCACGTGGAAGAGCATCTAGGCCAGGAAGCCTAGAGCACATGGCCCAAAGGCCATGTGCCCTGAAGGCGTGGGGCTACAGCAAGCCCCTTACTAGCAAGACACCAGGGAAAAAGAGCAGGGCCGGCACACTGTGCCCCAGGCTTTTAACCCACTCCAAAGGGGAATGGTCAATTAACCTGATTGGCTGGTGGGCACCCCGGTAAGGTCAGGTAGGGGAATGAAGCCACACAAGGGCGTGGCCAAGGCATCAGGTAGGAGCATGAGGTCACACAGGGGCATGGTCTTCCAGTTCACAAATCCGATCAACTCCAACCTGTATGCCTGCCTACTTCATTCCCCCCTTAAAGACTCCAGACCTTAATCTTAAGGGGATGTTGATGGGCGTTGAGTCTCCATCTTCTGTAGCTACTTCCTGCTGATTAGGGGCACAGACCCTGCCTGTTCTCGGTCTGGGAGTCTCTGCCTATCTCATCTAATGAGTTCACTTCACGAGCTGGATCTCTTTTAGTCACTGCCACCCTCACTGTCTCCTGCATGGTCATCATTATTTTCAGAAGTTGCCGGGTTCTGCTGGGTTACTTTAGATATAAATGAAGGTCCATTGTAACTCTGGAGTGACCGTGGGAGTCCAAAGCGTGGCACGATGTCTTTTAACATGGCTTTAAGCACCTTGTGTGCTTTTTCCGTTCGGGTTGAAAAGGCCTCTATCCATCCTGTAAAAGTAACAATAAAGACTAGAAGGTACCTATAGTTGTTTGTTGGGGGCATATTGGTAAAATCAACCTGCCAATCTACACCTGTTTGTTCCCCTCCTCTGCACAGGAGTCAACAGGGGAGGTGGCCTTACATGGGGAGGGTTATTCTGTAAACACAGTGGCCAAGAGCGAGTCATTTCCTTTATGACTGTATTTAGTCCCTTTCCTCCAAAAGCTCGGGAGACCAATTGTACTAAGGTATCTCTTCCCAAGTGGGTAGAGTTGTGTATCTCCTTAATAATTTTCCATTGAGTGGCCATTGGTAGCATAATTATGATTTAGCATCCACCATCCATTTGCATTTTTAGTATAGCCTCGCTGTTGGGCCCATTCAACTCAGGCTCCATATAGTGCGGTTCCTTAACGACTTCCACAGATTGAGGTATAAGGGCCCTTTCCAAACTTTCCTGTGTAGCTGCTCTATCTGCTAATGCATTTCTCTGGTTAACTTAATTATCTCCCTTCTGATGTCCCTTGCAGTGGATGAAAGCCACCTCTAAAAGCTCCAGTACTGCCTGAAGTAGAGCCAGTATCTCTTTTCCTTATTATCAGGGGTCAGTAAGCCCCTCTCTTTCCAGATTGCTGCGTGTGCATGTAACACAAGGAAAGCATATCTGGAATCCATCTATCTATCTATCTACCTATCTATATTAACTCGCTGACCTTTTCCCAGTTGTAAAGCCCTAGTCAATGCAATAAGCTCCACCTTTTGGGCTAAAGTATTGTGTGGTAGTGCTTGGGCTTCTATTGTCTGCCTTTCTAACTCCTTCCTTCATATAGCTGCTGCCATCAGTAAACCATTCGGCATCTGGATTTTCCAGGGTCCCATCTCGTAGGTCTGGCCTACTAGAGTACACCTTCCTACTTCATTCCCCCCTCAGAGACTCCATCCCCTTAATCCTAAGGGGAGTTGATTGCCGTCAACTCATTTCTTCTGTGATTGCTTCCTGTTCATGAGGGGTGTAGTACAGGCCCTGCCTATCCAGTGTCTGTAAGTCTCTGTCTATTCTGTCTAACAAATTTGCTTTGTGGGTTGGAGCAGTCTCAATCATTGCCAAGGTCTGTGTCCCTGCATAGTCAGTTACTCCCAGAAGTTGAGTTCTAAGGTTCCTGATTGGCTTATAGGAATAGTCAGGAATGGCTTTTGTATACACCTGTGAAGACTTAAGAGGTAGAAGTTTAGTCCTAATTTTACAGAAGTAGTCATGTTCACTAGCACCTGGTCAGGTCCCTTTTATTTAAGCTGAAACTGATCTGAAGAGGATCTTCATATGAATGGCTTGCTTAGGAATTTTTAATGGAGTTTTTGTTAAAAACTCCTTGATTCCTTGGAACACCTTTGTAGCTCCCCTGTCCAGCACAGTGTCTGTTTCAGAGGCTTTTAAGCAAACACAAGGCTTAGAATCCAGATCCTGGAATCCATAACTCTTGTAGCTACCCTTTTCAGTACAGAGTCTGCATCAGGGCCTCTTTAAAGCTATATACAAAAGTTTGGAATCCATATCCTGGAATCCAAGTTCCATAGAATCCTGTCATCAGCAATTCCCAATACTGGAGCTTTTATTTAGAAGCTCCTTAGTTCTCTGGAACAACTTTTGCAGCTACCCTTTTCAGTATGCACTGTATCAGGGCATCTTTAAAGCTATACACAAAAGCCTGGAATCCAAATCTTGGAATCCGAAGTCCATAGAACTTTGCCATTCTCAGAAATCTCCTCAACTACCTTTAAATATCTGACCCTATGTTAAAACATATTAGATAGGAATTTCACAGAGAGACACATATGCAAGATTTCACATTTGAGGCACTTACTAAACCTTAAATACCTAAAAACACAGTTAATGGAGTCTGAGACTTAGACATAACTAGAACTTATGAGGCATACTATCACACAATAGAGCAAAGCAAACCTTTGGGATTAACTTTTGCCATTAAAGTTAATACTGCAGTTCTTTTGAGAACAGAGATCCTACATGGGAAGTTAGTACACAGTGACTCCTGTTGTTAATTTAACAATTAACATTCTTATGCGTGACATTAGTGATCACCCAAGGTTCTTGACATGAGCTGCCTAGGACATGGAAGCCTTCTGAGTTCCGCAAACTCCATCAGTATTCAGACAAGGTCATAAGCAAATGGAAGTTTTTTCCTCTTTCCAGAGAAAAGTCCATCCTTCGATGGTCACTCTTCTCCACTGGAATCTCACCCAAGGAGGTTCTCCACGTAGAGACCTTCTGCACAAGTCTCCTGGCATTCCACGCCTGAAATTCCTTGTGGGCTTTCCAGCCAGACCAGAATGCCTTTAGGGCTGATCTTGAAGTCACTGAGTGCTGCTTAAGGCGATTGCCATTCTATGAGTCTGCTGTATGGACTCCTTCCCATGTTGGAGCATTTACTTCTTTTAACTTTATTATTATTAATAATAAACACTTAATCCTATTGACATGATCACTCTAACACTTAATCCCACCTATATGATTACTTTAAAACTTAAGATGTTAACATTACCATCTAGCCCAAGGGGATTTGTAATTTCATAGAAAACTTTAAACTGTACCCTTCGAAGTAACTCCATAAGAGTGCATGCAGAGCTATACCACTTTACAGGACCTGAGAAAATAAAAACAGACACAGCTCTGCTAATTCTGCTTCAGGAATGAAAATAACAAAAAGAAGTGAATAATAACATGACTTAATGTTGTTATATAATTATAGTGATATATATATAACATATACATACATGTTATGTGTAGGTTATATACATATACAACACCTATATTATAGCATGTACATACACAGATACACCCTACACATGTGCTATATAAATCATGATGATTTGAAATGCATAGCTCTATTAACCAGGCATGCAACATGCTATATATATATATATATATATGCAAAACTACACATGCTATATATATGCAAAACACAATATAAATCATAATATGATCTAGAATACATAGCAATATTAACTAGCTATATTAAGTATACATGCAGCATATATATTTATAATCATACATACCCACACATAGACTATGCATATACTATATATAAAATACAATGTAAATCATACTAATATTATATGAAATATGTCTCTATTGACCAGGCACGTAGCATGTGTATATGTATACACTCTACACATGACATATATATACTATGCACATACACACAATATAATATAAATCATTTTTTAGATACCCCACCTCTGCTATATGTATTATATATTATAGCTATTACAATCTAAATCATAACATGCTCTAAAATATATATTTTTATTTACCAAGCATAGTAGCATGTGTATATACCTATACCCACTACACCTATGCTGTATATGTACTACATATATATACAATATAAATTACAATAATGATTTAAATATATATATTACCCAACCATTGTAGCATGTGTATATACATATATACACCACACATATGCCATACATATACTATATATAAAACATAATATAAATCGTAATATTATTTAACTGTATTAACTATGTATGCAATATATATTTACCAATACACACTACACTTATGCTGTATACACACATACCATATACAATAAATTATTATAATAGTATGTGTATATACATACTACACATATATATGCACAACACAATATAAATCAAAATATAATTTAGAATACATGTTTATATTATCTAGCTATAGTAACTATATTAACTATGCATGTAGCAAGTATACACAAATACCTATCCCTTATATGATATATATTATAGCTATCACAATATAAATTGTAATATGATCTGAAATATATATCTTTATCCACCAGGCATTGTAGCATGTGTATATACATATACACGCAACACCTATACATAATACAATATAAATCATAATAATATAATCTAGAATACACATCTGTTAACCAGGCATTGTACACACAATATAAATTATAAAATATATCTCTTAACCAGGCATGTAGGTGTATATACACATGCACACAACACCTATGCTGTATGTATATATTATATATGTACTACATATACAATATAAATCATAATAATGATTTGAAATATATATCTCTATTAACCAGACACGTAGCATATATATATACACATACACTGCTCCTATGCTGTATATATACATATAAAATACACTACAAATCATGTAATAAAAAAAACTTAGCACACATATCACACCCATACTGTATATATATATATATATAATATATATACAATACAGTATAAATCATGATTTGTATTAACCAAGCATGTCACATATATATATACCTATGTTATAGATATATTATATAATACAATATTTATTAACCAGGCATGCCGCACATACACACACATATATATACATCCCATACTTATGCGGAATATATATATATACCATATATATATATATATATATATATACATCCACTATAAATCCTATAATAAAATGGATTAAAAGATATGGCTCTATTAACCAAGCATACCGCACACACACACACACACACATATATATACCATATGTATAATACACTATAAATCATATAATAAAATGGCTTAAAAGATACGGCTCTATCAACCAGGCATATAGCATGTGGTGGGCCATGGGGGCCGCCATCTTGGGGTGGAGTCTGTTGCCCTTCTTCCTGTGAGGGCGGAAGTTCCTATTGTGGGCCGCCATATTGGGGTGGAACTCCCAAACTCTGTCAGGAAGTAGGGCATCAGCCAGGTTTAAAACTCCTCCTCCCTGACGCCAACAAGTTTCTAAGCAACCAAAATCAATTCTCCAGTTTGAAATTAGCATTTGAAAGCTTACTTGTTACCTCCCTGGACTGAGAAGTTTTAAACTTTTTAGCCACTGACACTAGTTAAGACTTAGCCCTAGAAAGCAGGTAAATTGTCTTTGAAACACACTAATCTCTCTTTGCACTAACAACATCACCAAAGAACAAGAGAAAGAAAAAATCCTTAAAGCCAAAACTGCCAAAGAAACTCAATCAGTGTCTTTCCTTCTTGAAACTACCAGCAAAACAGGGCTAGTTTGCACCTCTGCGGAGCCACTGCTGGCCAAATTGGCCTTATGGAGCTCAACAGGGTTCCTGTGCTCCCGCGGGCTGCAGGTTGCGTGCGGCCTGCGGGCAGGCTTGGCCCCAGAGAACCCGGCCTGAACCCGTGCCTGCTCTAAAGGAGCTGCGGCAGGCTGCCTGCGCAGCTGTGGCGGGTCGCCGCCTGCGGGCAGGACCCCAGAGAGCATGGCCTGAACCCGTGCCTGCTCCGAGCAAGCTGCAGCGGGCTGCGCGTGCTCCCATGAGCTGCGGTGGGCAGCCTCCACTCTTGGGATGCTACCACCACATTGGGGGCGGCCCCAGGAGCCCAGCGCGAACCACACGCATTCCCGCAGAGCTGCTGCAGGTCACTGCATTTGGAGTCCCAGAGCGGAAAAGCCACGTGGGTCAGCCATGTTCTAAAGGGCTGGCGCAAATCGTGCTTGCCCCCACTGGGCTGGCAAAGCCCCCCTGGGGGCTCGGCGCAAACCACCCTTGAGACCCCAGCGCGGAAAAGCTGCGTATGGCACCCGGATCTGGTGCTGAGCCTGGGGCAACGTCGGGCCAAAGGCCTGGCATTTAACCACCTGCCCCGCGACCAGCACCAGGGCTGGAGAAAAAGACGCACCCCTCCCCCAGCAAAGTTCGTGAAAGCAACACACCAGGGGGGGTGCTTTGGAGCCGTGCAGGAAAGCACCAACCAAGATGGAGGAGACAGAGGGTGCAGGCAGAGAGATAAGAGTCAGAAGCCACAGTAAGTTCACCACCACCATGCTGCCTAGTTTTAGAAATTCTTAATCCCTTCTTAAAAATTATAAATCCCTTAAAAATTGCATATTTTATATCCCTTCGTGGTCGCCATATGATATCTGACAAGACCCCCTAAAATTCACACTAAAATGTGGCCCCTTAAAGTTCCATAGAAATACTAGCCAGGGTGCCACATGTACTACCAGAATTTGGGGTGCCATACGATTTCACCACAGGCTTATTATTAAATACCCGATATTAATAAGCCCAAGAGGGTTCTTGCCTAATATTTAGAGAAGAATTCTAAATACTGGCACAGATAAACAAGGCAGCATGGTACCTTTTAAGCTTTTATTTAGTAAGAAAGGTGCATAGGAGAGTGAGAGCTTTATTTAAGAGAGAGGGGTAATTAGGGGTTCATACCGAGCACCAGGAACCAGCCACGTGGAAGAGCATCTAGGCCAGGAAGCCTAGAGCACATGGCCCAAAGGCCATGCGCCCTGGAGGCGTGGGGCTACAGCAAGCCCCTTACTAGCAAGACACCAGGGAAAAAGAGCAGGCTGGGCACACTGTGCCCCAGGCTTTTAACCCACTCCAAAGGGGAGTGGTCAATTAACCTGATTGGCTGGTGGGCACCCCGGTAAGGTCAGGTAGGGGAATGAAGCCACACAAGGGCGTGGCCAAGGCATCAGGTAGGAGCATGAGGTCACACAGGGGCGTGGTCTTCCAGTTCACAAATCCGATCAACTCCAACCTGTATGCCTGCCTACTTCAGAACAGCATCAATAACAGCTAGCAAAGGTCTCATCATCCAACACCTATATTGTGGAGGCAGTTGGTGCTATCATTTTGCCTCCAAAATGGTGTCATTAGCATCTAGCTGTGGACTGAGGCTCCATTCCTACCTAGCAGGAATAGGATTTAATGAAGTATTTTAGGTGGCACTGCTAACAAAGAGGTTTCACTTTCACTGGTGTCCTTCAGTCAATGGTTAGTGACTTGGTCACTGCCACCCCACGTAAATGTCCTCTTGTGTTAGCTGGGTCCAGTGGGAGGCTGAATCTGCACATTTAAAACATTGAACAGGCACACTGTTTCCTCTTCTGTTGGTGTAAGCAAGGGCCCTCAATAAGCTGAGTTTCAGCTTCCAGTTTTCAACTTCAAAGTTGTGTGAGATGTCCCTTATCAAGGAGTTACATTTACACCCCCCAAACAAGGCAATGGGAATATGCAAACTGGTGCCATATTGTCTTTGAGAAGGTATCAGAGTGACTAAGGGGTCTCTGAACTTGCATTCAAAAAGCAATCAGAGAAAGAAAGGAAATAGCGCTGGTGTTGTGGCATAGCAGGTAAAGCCACCACATGCAAAACTGGCATTCCAATTTGGTGCTGATTTATATCCTAATTGCTCCACTTCCAATCCAGCTCCCTGCTAAGGGCTTTGGAAAAGCAGCAGAAGATGGTTCAAGTGTTTGAGCTCCTGCCACCCACATGGGAAACCTGAAAGAAGCTTCTGGCTTCATCCTGGCCCAACACAGCCCTGGCCATTGCAGCCAATTGGGGAGTGAACCAGAAAATAGAAGACCTGTCTCTATCTCTGCCTCTCTCTGTAACTCTGACTTTCAAATAAACAAAAAAATATTTAAAAGAGGAAGGAAATAATATAGATGAGACCAAAAATTGATGAAACTAAAAAGAGAAAGCAAGGCAGAAAATTAAGAAATCAAATATAATTTGCTTTTAAAAATCTATAAAATAATAAATCTCTAGAAAGAGTAACAAAAATAAAAGGAGAAAATATACAAATCACCAAATTAATAACAAAATGGGTGATGTCATTGAAGATCTTATAGTCATCAAAATAATAAAAGAATATCATGAACAACTGTAAACCCAAATATGCAACAACATAGAAGATAAGGACAGAATTCTCACAAAGCAGAAATGACCAAAACTTACACGAGATGGAATGGACACCCTGAGTACTCCAGTGAGAATGAAAGACATTTAATTTGTGGTTAAACCCCCATCCCATAAATGTTTAGGCCCAGAGGATCTCACTGGAGAACTATATCAAGGTGCTTCAAATTCTAATTAGTCTAATAGTACAAAAGAGAAGAGGAAATAAAGGAAAGAAGGAAAAGAAAAGGAATAAAAGCATAAAGATGGCAATGCAATGGAGAAAAAAGTGTCCCTTCTCAGAGATGATGCCCTTGTCTAAATAGAAAATCCCAAAGAGTTTACATAAACATTGCAGGATACAATAAAAACCACATAAAAATTACATACACTTATCTATGTGAACAATGAACATCTGGAGACAAAATTAACAATGCAATGTAATTCACCATAGTTCCAAAAAAATGAAATATAGTTTAAATGAATAAAATATTTACAAAATCTGATGCTAAAAATTGTAAAATGCTCATGAAAGAAATCAAATATTTGGGGAGTCACACCAAATCAATACACTGCAATCTTTAACATGACAAAAATGTAAAATATCTTTAAACTAATCTATGAGTTTAATTTGTTTTTTTCAAGATTTATTTATTTACTTGAAAGTCAGAGTTACACAGAGAGAGGAGAGGGAGAGAGAGAGAGAGAGAGAGAGAGAGAGAGAGAGGTCTTCCATCCGATGGTTCACTCCCCAAATGGCTGCAAGGGCCGGAGCTGTACCAATCCCTAGCCAGGAGCCAGGAGCCAGGAGCTTCTTCTGGGTCTCCCATGCAGATGCAGGAGCCCAAGGACTTGGGCCATCTTCTACTGCTTTTCCAGGCCATAGCAGAGAGCTGGATAGGGAGTGGAGCAACCGGGAAACGAACCGGTGCCCATATGGGATGCCAGGACTGAAGGCGGCGGCTTTACCAGCCATGTCACAGTGCCGGCTCCATTAATTTAATTTGAATCTTATCAAAATTCTAACAAGGTTTCATTATAAATATAGGAAAACTTATTCTAAAATTTATATGGAAAACTACAGACCTCAGAATAGCTAAAATAATCTTGATGAAAAAGTAGAGATAAATCACTCTATCTAAGAGTAAGGCTTGTTAGAAAACTACAATAAGAAAGATAGGGCTGTATTGACTAAAGAACGGGCAGATAGATATGTAGAACAGAATGCAGGACTCAGAAACATGAATGTTCAAAACAGTTCAATGGAGGAAGGATACAAATGGTTCTAAAGTAATTCATAGGGCAACACAAACCAAATTTCACCCTTTATTCAAAACTTAAATCAAAATGGATTGTGGAATTAAATGACTACTTTGAAATATAGAAATTTAAAGATTTTTGACAAAAAAAGAGAAAGTATTCATAAATTTGTTCTAGGCAAAAAGTTCTCAGACTGGAGAAAAATATAGCTTCTAGGTGAATATATTAATAACCTAGACTTCTTTGAATTAAAATTATTTTCTCTGTAAAAATCTGGTAATTCCTTGAAATGACAAGTTACAGATTAAGGTATACAATATTTGCAAAGGTATCAGAAAAAAAGAATATGAATAAGATCACAAAGTATTAGGTTGGTATTAGAAGGCTGGAAACTTGACCCCTTATGATGTAGAGGAGGTGAACCTAGTGGAAGATGTTTAAATCATTGGAGCTGTGGCCTTGTAAGGTGATTCTCCAATAATGGTTGGTTATACAAGACTGAGTCAGATCAGTTTTTCTCTCTCTCTATTTCCTTGCTGACCATGTGACCCTTCTTCCACATATGTTCTTTCATTGCTATTCTACAGCCACATCAGATGTTTGAACAAATGAGGCCTGCCTGATTTTGATATATGAAGCTCCAAAATTGGGACTCGCTTGCTTTGTTAAATTTGTTCCTAAATACTATTTGTTGCTTTTTTTTTTTTTACCATTTTAAATGAGATTGCTTTCGTGACTTTTTTTTTTTCCAGTAAGTTCATTTTGGTGTATGGATATACTGCTGGTCTTTCTATGTTGATTTGTATCCTGATACATTTCTCAATTCATTTATCAACTTTTGAGTTAAGTATTTAGAGTTCATACATAAACTCATGTCACCTACAAAAATGCATGTTGTAATTTCCTCTTTCCAATTTGGATGCCCTTTATTTCTCTCTCTTTCCTAATTTCTCTTGCCAAGACTATATTGGATAATAGTAGTGAAACTGGGCATCTTTGTCTTGTCCTAGATCTTACAGGGAAAGTTTCAGTGTTACCCCATTCAGTATGATATTGACTGTGGGTGTGTCATATATCCTTTATTATTTTGAGGAATGTTTCTTCTATACATGATTTATTGGGCGTTTTTAACAAAAAGGTATATTAAGTCTAGTCAAAACATTGAACCAAACATGGCGCCCCAAACAGATAAATGAATAAAGACAATTATATATATGCATATGTATATACATACACGCAATGATTTATTCCGTTACAAAAATGATATCCTGCCATATGCAGCAAAATGGATGGAACTGAAGGATATTATGTCTAATGAAATAAGTGAGACATGGAAAGACAAATACTGCATGTTCTCCATCATATATGGAAGCTTAAGAAAAGTCAGCCTGAACATCAAATAGTGACTATTAGAGGTTGGGAAAAGTGAGGAGTTTATTGAATACACATCAAATATATGTGTTATCACAATACACCCCATAAATATGTACAACTAAAATAATAAATAAAAACAAAACCATGAACCAAAGTAAACATCTTTCATAAATAGCCCTTGTATCATTTCTTAGATATTAAATTGCAATAATGAGAAGCTAATACAGATTCTCATCTAGAATATATATATATACATATAATAAACTCAAAACAATAATGAAAAATAAATAATATGACTTCTAGTTTCCAGAAACTTAGAAATCTCAACTTTGTCCTCACAACAAACCTGAACAAGCTGAAAAAGTGACAATTCTTAGATCCATCAGAGATCAAATCAGTCCCTGGAAAATTGGAGAGATATACAGAGAGACACAAAGAACATTCTGGAGCAGAAATCCATGTAAAGAAATCTCCAAGACAGTTAACAATGAGGTATAAAAATCTGAGACATAGTTGACAAGTTGCTGAAGTTTCTTTCAGTGTAGACAAATCAGGGTAAAAACCTGCAAGAGTGGGGCAGACATTTGGTTCAGTGGTTAAGAGAATGATTGGGATTTCTGCATCCCAAATCAGAGTGTCTTGGTTCAAGTCTTGGCTCTGGCTAATGACTCCAAATTCCTGCCATATGTAGACATTGAGAAGCAGTGGTGATGGCTGAAGTGAATGAGTCCCTGCCACTCATGTGGTAGAGGTAGTGGTAGATTGAGTTCCTAGCTTCAGATTTTAGTCTCAGACTGAAGCCATTGTCGTCATTTGGGGAATGAGTCAACAGGTGGGAGTTTCTCTCTCTCTCTCTCTCTTTCTCTCTCTCTCAAAACAAAAACAAACCTGCGAAGACAGCAAGCCATAATGGAAGTTGCATGCTTTTGTGAGTTTTACCTACAGAAACTGGTAGATCTTATAGTGAATTTTGGAGAAAAATTCCCTCTTCCTTGCAGAAAATAAACTATTCTGAAATATGCAACAATATTTTCTATTTTTCCAATAGAACTGCCCTAATAGTTTTAAGAAATTCTGTTGGAGCCAGCACTGTGGCATAGTAGGCTAAGCCTCTGCCTTGTGGCACCAGCATACCAAATGCGTGTCAGTTCGAATCTCGGCTACTTGACTTTCAGTCCAGCTCCCTGCTGATGGCCTGGGAAAGCAGTAGAAGATGACACAAGTGCTTGGGCCCCTGCACACATGTGGGAGACCTAGAAGAAGCTCGTGGCTCCTAGCTTCAGATCAGCCCAGCTCTGGTTGTTGCAGCCATTTGGGGAGTGAACCAGCAGATGGAAGACCTCTCTCTCATCTCTCCCTCTCTCTGTCTGTAACTCTGCCTCTCAAATAAGTAAATAAATAAATCTTACAAAAAAATAAACAGTTTTATCAGGGCCTAATCTATGGGGTTTTATCAGAGACCAACTTATCTGGTAGAAGGGAAATATCCAATTCCATTCTGTCTAGAAATACTGTTCCAGCCAGGCAGAAAAATTACGGAGAAACACATGTGAAGTTTACAAGTCAGAAGCCAAACTCAGAAAAAAGACAGATTTCCTCATAGAACTATAGAACACTGTCTTTCCCATACAAACCTTATCAATACATGGTTAAAGGCCTATTTACTGCAGTTTCTTGTACTCAACGATTTATCACAGCTTTCATCCAAAAATTACAAAGCATATAAAAAGACAAAACACAGTTCAAAGAAACTGAACATGGTACATGGTGTAGTGGATTAAGCTGCCGCCTGCAATGATAGCATCCCATATGGGCACTGATTTGAGTCCCAGCTGCTCCACTTCCAATCTAGCTCACTGCTATGGCATGGGAAAGCAGTAGATGATGGCTTGGGTCCTTAGGCTGCTGCACCACGTGGGAGACCTGGAGGAAGCTCCTAACTTCTGGCTTCAGATGGCCCAGCTGCAGCCATTGTAGCCATTTGGGGAGTGAATCAGTGGATGGAAGACCTCTCTCTTCTCTGCCTCTCTGTAACTCTGTCTTTCAAATAAAATAAAATAAATCTTTTAAAAAAGAAAGAAGGAAGCTGAACAAGCATCAGAATCAAAATGAGTTATGGAAGCAATGAAGGAAATTTAAAAGAGCTATGATTATTATGCTGACTCTAATAGAGAAATATGCAATATTCTAGAATGGATAGATAACATAAACAGGTTGATGGAAAGTCCAAGAAAGGATTTTTGAAATTCTAGAGATCAAAACTCCTATAACAGAAAAGAAGAATGTTTCTGATGGGCTTATTATTAGATATGATCAATGGTTAAATCTCTGAGATTGAGGCTATGACAATAAAAATATTCAAAACTGAGAAGCAAAGAGAAAAGACCTGAAAGTAAACAGAACAATATAGAATATCATAAAACAATTCCAAAAGTTGTATCATGTGCATAATTGGAACACAAGATACTTGAAGCGATATCATCTGAGAATTTCTTCTAAATGACCAAACCACAAATCCAGGAATCCCAAGAAAACACTCTAAAGCATAAATGAAAAAAAAAGTACACCTGGGTATATCATAGTTAAACTTAAAAATCAAATATAAAAAGTATTGAAGGAAGGCAAAATGATGAAAACCACATGTTCCCTTTTTAGGAGCAATGCCAAGAATTATTATCTGACTTCCATTCAGAAACCATGGAAGCCTGAAGACAGTAGAGTGAATTTTGTTGTTGAGAGAAAATGTCCTCAACCTAGAAGCCTGTATCTAATAAGATTATCCTTCACATACGGGAGAAATAAAGACTTTCTCAAACAAAAAGCAGTGAAATTGGATGCTAACATGCTCTGCCTATCAAGAATTGTTCAAAGAAATTTTTGAGAGAAAGAAAAAGTGTTAGAAACTTAGATCTGTATAAAGATACAGACATTTATGTGATCACTTATATGATCATTAGCAAAAAAGCAATAAATACAGGAAATATTTTATTTTCCTTACTTTTAATTCATCCAAAACATAAATATTACTTCAAAATACTAATAATTATGACACATTTGATTACATATGTATATACTATGGTTTGGATATAGTTTGAGTGTGGCCTCCCAGGTTTCATGTATTAAGGTATGATCGCCATTGTGATATGCTAAAAGGGTAGAAAATTAATCCAACTTGGCCAGCGCTGTGGCTCAACAGGCTAATCCTCTGCCTCTCGGCGCCGGCACACCGGGTTCTAGTCCTGGTTGGGGTGCCAGATTCTATCCCGGTTGCCCCTCTTCCAGGCCAGCTCTCTGCTATGACCCGGGAAGGCAGTGGAGGATGGCCCAGGTCCTTGGGCCCTGCACCCTCATGGGAGACCAGGAGAAGCACCTGGCTCCAGGCTTCAGATCAGGGCGATGCGCCGGCCGCAGCGGCCATTGGAGGGTGAACCAACGGCAAAAAAGGAAGACCTTTCTCTCTGTCTCTCTCTCTCTCACTATCCACTCTGCCTGTTAAAAAAGTAAAAAAAAAAAAAAGAAAAAAAAAAGAAAGAAAAAAAAAGAAAAATAATCCAACTCTTGTGTTGAGAGGTAGGACCTTTGGGAGGTGATTAGAATTTGGTAAGGTCATTGGGATAAAGCCTTTGTAACTGAGTCTTGCCATTTTATATGAAGAGGGAAAGAGGTCGGAATAGCACAGATACACATGTCTTCCATGTGTATTGTGGTTAATTCCTTGTACTCCCTTGGGATACTCTCAGCAAGGAGGCCATTACCAAATGCCACTTCTCAACTGTGCACACTCAGAACTCTTATCCAAAATCAACTTTATTTACTTATAATTCAGTCTTTTTGTGGGCAACACAAAATGGACTAGCACTATATCAATATCAATATTGGTATTGACATAGGTATAGAAACACACATATCTGTATATATAGATGGTCCCTGTCCTATGATGAGTTGACTTATAATGCTTTGATGCAAAAGCAGTTCATATGCACTACTTTTTTTGAAAGACTGCATTTATTTATTTGAAATCAGACTTAAATAGAGACACAGGAAGAAACACAGAGATCTTCTATCCTCTGGTTCATTCCCCAAATGGTCAGGGATGGGAACTTGGGGGCAGAGATCCAAGCACTTGAGTCATCTTCTGCTGCTTTCTCAGGCACATTAACAGGGAGCTGGACTGGAAGTAGAGAAACCACCACAGGAATTGGAGCCCATGTGGGATGCTGGCATCACAGGTGGCAGCTTAATCTTCTGTGTCACAATGCCAGCCCCTAATTTTTTTTATATTTGTTGTTTTCCTTCCATAGTGGGTATGTAATGTAATACTGTCTTGTGATGTTGGGCACCAACAATGACCTGTGGGTCCCAGTCAGACATGGAATCATGAGGATGTAATTAAGCCACGATCTTTCGATGGTTATGTGAGTTAAATGTATTATAATCTTATGGTATTTCAATTTGTCATGAGTTTTTTGGGATATAACTTCATTTTGGTTCTGGATAGTTGTATATAAGTGAAATGAATGACAGGCCGGCGCCATGGCTTAACAGCCTAATCCTCCGCCTTGCAGTGCTGGCACACCAGGTTCTAGTCCTGGTTGGGGTGCCAGATTCTATCCCGGTTGCCCCTCTTCCAGGCCAGCTCTCTGCTATAACCCGGGAAGGCAGTGGAGGATGGCCCAGGTCCTTGGGCCCTGCACCCTCATGGGAGACCAGGAGAAGCACCTGGCTCTGGCTTCGGATCAGTGTGATGCGCCAGCCGCAGCGGCCATTGGAGGGTGAACCAATGGCAAAAAGGAAAACCTCTCTCTCTCTCTCTCTCTCTCTCTCTCTCTCACTATCCACTCTGCCTGTCAAAAAAATAAAAAGAAAGAAATGAATGACAACAATAATGCAATATTTTATAAGATAGTTGTGTTACTCAAAAAGTTTTTGAGATTAGACTTGGATCAACAACATATGTTGGAAGCTATACGAAACCACTCAAAAGATTTTCAGTAAGTATAGCTGATATGCTAATGATGCAAAGAAAATTAAATCATATAAAACAGTTAAGAGAAAAGAAAGAAGATAGTAAAAAGAACATGAGAAACAAATAGAAAAAGTTACAAACATGTGAGATATTAATCCATATATATTAATAATCAAGTTCAATCAAATCTATATGATTTAAATACACTAACTAAAAGATAGAGACTGTTTGTATGATCAAAGAGATCACACAAACAAGACAAGTGTCTGCTAATACTAACTGTTAGAATCAAAAAGGGAGAGAAAGATCCAACATGGGAAGTGGGAGACACAGCAGACTCATAGAATGGCAGATGTCCTAAACAACACCCTGGCCTCAGAATCAGCCCTCAAGGCATTCGGATCTGGCAGAAGAGCCCATGAGAGTATAGCAGGCATGGAAAGCCAAGATATTATGGAAAAAAAAAAGACCTAAATGAATGATCTCTGTGAGTGAGATCCCAGTGGAAAGAACAGGGCCATCAAAGAAGGAGGTACCCTTCTCCGAAGGGAGGAGAGAACTTCCACTTTGACTATAACCCTATCGGAATAAGATCAAAGTCAGCGACCTCTAAAGGCTTCCATAGCCCTGGCAACTCATGACTAGAGCCTAGGGAGATTGCTGATGCCATGAACAGGGGTGTCAAATTGTTAAATCAGCAACAGGAGTCACTGTGTACTTACACCCCATGTGGGATCTGTCCCTAATGTGTCGTCTAAAGCGAAGTGATGCTATAACTAGTACTGAAACAGTATTTTTATACTTTGCGTTTCTGTGTGGACACAAACTGATGAAGTCTTTACTAATTACATACTGAAGTGATCTTCTGTATATAAAGAGAATTGGAAATGAAAAAAAACAACCTGGTGTTAAAATGGAAATGGCATAGAAAATTAATTAATTTGAAAAAAAATTATGTAGGATATCTGTCTTTAATGTGCTGTACATTGCTATTTAATGCTATAATTAGTAATCCAATGTAGTTTTTTCACTTTATGTTGCTATATGGGCAAAATGTTGAAATCTTTACCTAATTTATGCTAAACTGATCTTCTGTATACAAAGAGAATTGAAAATGAATCTTTACATGAATGGAAGGGGAAAGGGAGCAGGAGAGGGGAGGGTTGTGGGCGGGAGGGAAGTTATGGGAGGGGGGAAGCCATTGTAACCCATAAGCTATACTTTGGAAATTTATATTCATTAAATAAAAGTTTAATAAAAAATAATAATAAAAAAAAGATAGAGACTGTTAGAGTGGATCAAATAACGAAACTCATGACTGAACCTTGGTCATTTTACTTTTTACTTATGGGAAAATTTATTTAGTGGAGCACTAAACATCTGACTATAATGTAAATTAAAATTATGTTGTGTCAAAAATTTAAAAAAGAAAAAAAGAAAGGGAAGACAGAAAGACAGAAAGGAAAGAGGGAAGGAAGGAGAGAATGAGGGAAGGCTCATTGCATTAATATCACATTGGAAATTAATCCACAGATCTACAACCAGCTAATCTTTGACAAATGAGCTAAAATCATTCCCTGGAGAAGAAGACTTTCTTCAACAAATTGTGTTGGAAAAACTGAATCTTCACATGCAGAAACAAGACCCCTACTTTACACCTCATACAAAATTCAACTCATAATGCATCAAAGACCTAAATGTACAATCAGATACAATTAAATTCCTAGAGGAAAACATTGGGGAAACTCCACAAGACATTGGCATAGGCAAAGACTTCTTGGAAAAACCCCAGGAACACAGGCAATATAAGTAAAAATAGACAAATGATATTTCAGCAAGCTGAGAAGCTTATGCATAGCAAAAGAAACACTTATCAGAGTGAGCAGGCAGTCAACAGATTGGGAGAAAACATTTGCTAACTATGCATCTGATAAAGATTAATATCCAGAATATACAAGGAACTCAACAACAAAGCAAACAATCCAGTTAAGGAATAGACGAAGGGCATGAGAACATTTTGCAAAGGCTGAAATAAAAGTGGCCAAAAAATACATGAAAATATCCAAGGATCACGAACCATCAGGGAAATGCAAATAAAAACCACAATAAGTTATCACCTCATGCCAGTTAAAACGGCTATCATCCAAAAAAAAGTTTAAAAAATAACAATTTTAGGTGAAAATGTGGAGAAAAAGGTACCCTAATACACTGTTAGTGGGCATGTAAAGTGGTACAATCATTTTGGGAAACGCTATGGAGAATCATCAGAATCTAAAAATAGATCTACCATATGACCCAGCTATACCACTCCTGGGAATACACCCAAAGGAAATGAAAACAACATCTGAAAGTGTTATGTATACGCTCAGTTTATAGCAGCTCAATTCACAGTAGCTAAGAAATGGAATCAATCCAGAAGTCCATCAACTGGTAACTGGACAAAGAAAATCACACACACACAGACACACACACAGATGTGGAATACTTCACAGATATAAAGAAAAATGAAATCCTGACATTTGCAACAAATGGAGGCAAATTGAGACCATTATGCTTAGCCAAGTAAGCCAGTCCCTTAAGACAAATATCATATGTTTTCTCTGATATGTGTTAGTTAATATGGAATACAAAAAATAATGTATAAGAATGAAACTGGCATCTTGATATCTGATTATCATTTGTAATCCTTATCTATAGTGCTGTGGAACAAGGTCTTTCTACTTTGTACTTATTGAACAATTATTTTTAGTGGTGCATCAAGCCTATGAATATGAAGTAAATTAAACATATGATATCACAAAAATTAAAGGAAAAAAAGAAGAATGGAGATGGGATTAAGGAAGGGAGGGAAGTATGGTTATATTTTTAGAATCTTATCTATGAAATAAATAAGTTTTTCTCTTTATATTAGTAAAAATAAAAAATCACAATAGCATGATAATTGATGAGAACTGTGTTGTAATAACTACGATGCATTTGCACTGACCCTGATAAACTAATGCAGTAATATATTCCTTAACATAAGCATAATCATATACTATTTGTCTTTCTGTGGCTGCTTTATTTTGCATAGCATAATGTCCTGAAGGTTCATCTATGTTATCACATGTTAGACAATTTCCTTACATCTAAAGGCTGAATAGTATTCCTCTATAAATATACACCATATTTTATTTAGTTATTTAATCATCTGTTGGTGGACATTTAGACTTATTTATCTCAGTTGCTGTGAATGAACATGAAAGTCATAACAACACTTTCAGACTCTGATTTCAATATTTTTGGACAGATACCAAGAGGTGGAATTAGTGGATCATATAATAGTTTTTTGTTTTTGTTTTTTGTTTTTGACAGGAAGAGTGGACAGTGAGAGAGAGAGACAGAGAAAGGTCTTCCTTTGCCGTTGGTTCACCCTCCAATGGCCGCTGCGGCCGGCGCACCATGCGGATCCTATGGCAGGAGCCAGGTGCTTCTCTTGGTCTCCCATGCGGGTGCAGGGCCCAAGGACTTGGGCCATCCTCCACTGTACTCCCGGGCCATAGCAGAGAGCTGGCCTGGAAGAGGGGCAACCGGGACAGAATCAGGCGCCCCTACCGGGACTAGAACCCGGTGTGCCGGCGCCGCGAGGCGGAGGATTAGCCTAGTGAGCCGCGGCGCCGGCCTAATAGTTTTAATTTTTTAAAAATGGTGGTGGAATGAGGTGAAAAGGTC
Organism: Lepus europaeus; assembly: GCF_033115175.1. Lineage (NCBI taxonomy): Eukaryota > Metazoa > Chordata > Mammalia > Lagomorpha > Leporidae > Lepus > Lepus europaeus. The sequence goes on from NC_084850.1 coordinate 11,803,001, forward strand.
ATGCCAAGATGGCTGCTGACAACAGAAACTTCCTGGCAACAGGCCATGATTGGATGGCTTCAGAAACCACATGACAACAGAGGAAACCACATGACAACAGAGCCTGACTGACAGCAGGCCATGATTGGATGGCTTTGGAAACTGCCTGGCAACAGGCTGTGATTGGTTGGGACATAGACCACCACTTGACCAGATCAGCTGGTCTTGACTATATAAGCTGTTGTACCAACTGTAATAAACAAGTCTGCGGGCTGCTCGCCTCAGGCCTGCTTTCACCCGACTCCCAGGGTCTGTGTGTTGACTCCACGCCTCTTGCCCCCACCACGCTGCTCCTCTCAGAAACGAACCCACTGCAACATTGTGGAGAAATCAACGGCAACATCTGGCGCCCAACGTGACTGAGAAAGAGACAGCGTGTAGGACTTGGAGAGGTCCCCCCTGGATTTCGGCAAGTAGGCCCCTCGGTGTTTTGTGTGCTGTTCGGTTCTGTGAGGGTGAGCACAGAACCCCCTCCTACGCCCCTTTCCTTGTCCTTGTCCTCGGTCTACGTGACCCCAGGTTAGCACACACCGCCCTGAACTGTCCGTCGCTTCTCGACTCCTCCTTTTACTTTCGGTTCACCCGGCAAATTCACATAAGGGACTGATCATCCCAGAATTCGGAACCAAGTCATCTTCCCTCACTGAGAGAGGTGACGCTCCGGAGACACCGTGTGGGCATACGGCCTTGACCTAACGAATCAAGGAAGTCCCCCACTAAGCACAGGACATACGTACGATCTGATACATCACTGTCTGTTTGTCTAACGTAGGGAAACCTCCTGCAAAATGCCATCCACAGCTGAGGTGCTAGGAATTTGATTTGTTACGGCAGCAGTGCTGTGCGTGTCTTTCCTTTGGCTAGAGTTGGCGTATCGTGCCGCTCTTAAGCACTCAGACATGGGAAAGACACCCCCCTCTCAGAATCCTGTGCAGATTATCAAAGATAGTGAATCTGTGAGTGATAGGAGCCTGACACTCCAGGTCCCTGTCTCACAGACAATGGTTGATGACTTAGGGAGAGAGAGCTCTGACAGTGAAAAAAACAATGTAGCAAACAAGGTAGCAAACAATGTAGTAATGCCTAGTCAGCCACCCCCCACATACCCGTGGGATGAACTAAGAGGACCTCTAGACAATCACTCATGCGAGGTCATCCCATCCACAGCCAGTGAGGATCCCCACATTTGTGGCAGTACTTGGGCACCCCAAGCTCTCAGGGCAGCCGCTGGACCCCGTCCCACCTGCACATTTGCTGTTAATGTAGGAGCAGATGCAGAATTCAGTCCCTGGATTCCAACACCCATAAATGACCTTACTATGCTAAAAAAGGCTTCTCAATAGTCAGGTCCTAACTCTCCCTACTTTGAACAAGTGCTTAAACAATGGGCAGTAAACCTGCAAACTCATTTTGACTGGGTTGCACTGCTCCAAAGCATGTTTGTTGAGACCACAGTTTTTACAGTTGAAAGCCTCCTATCAGGAAGAGGCTGAAACTGTGGCAAGAAATAATGTTGCCTATGGAATAGCAGTAACCTTTGATATGCTTACAAGCTGTGGCACCTATATATATCCTTAAGAACAGGCCCGCATTGGAGTAGTTGCCTATCTTGATCAGGTCAGAGATTTGGCAATTAAAGCCTTAAAAAATATAAATCCTACTGATTATAGTCAGCTCTTTAGAAATCTAGTTCAAGGCCCCGGCAAATGGCTCCCCAATTTCCTTGCCAGAGTCTTGGAGGCAGTAGAGAAAAGATTACTGTCTGGCCCTGATCAAGACAATTTGGTCAAACAATTAACTTGGGAAGGTGCTACCAAAGAGGCAAAAGCTGCATTCACCCCGGTTCATAATGAAGACATTTCTAAATGGATAGTAGCCACAAAAGAGGTAAACCCTGCCAATATACCCATACAGGCCCTAACTGCAGCCACTAACAAATTGAACACAAAGAAGTCTAATGACCCTCCAGTTTGTTGGGGATGCCAGGAAATAGGACACCTACGGCGAAACTGCCCAAACGCTGAAAGACAGGGCAAGGCCAAAACGCTGTGTCCCAGATGTAAAAAAGGCTTTCATTGGGCAAAAGATTGCAAGACCAAGGCTTTAAACTCCCAGTGGGGCGGCCCTCAGCCCAGCAAGTAAGAGGAAGTCCCACCACTGTCCCACTGGTCAATTCCCATCTTCAATCAGAGGCCAAAATTGACCTAATGTTACTGTCTTAAAACTAGGGATGCAAGAAAAATACAACATTGGAAGACAGCACCCAGACCTGACCTCCAAGGTGTTGGGGGATTAAAACTGGCTGATTAGGTCATCATGCCTGTAACTTGGCCAGATGACAATGGAGATACAGGAACCATCTTTCCACTAATTGCTGAGGTTTCCATGACCTTATGGGGGAGAGATGTACTCTCACAAATGCAAGTGGTCCTTACTACAGATCACAAATCTCCACAAACCAATAGCTTTAATGGAGAACCTACAAGTAAGATTCACCCCCAATTCTAGGGGTCACTGCTCACCTCATACAAAAGCCAAGCCCAATCCCCATTGAATGGGAAAAAAACAGAAAACATCTGGGTAGAGCAGTGGCCAAAAATACAACCCAAACTTAGCATCCTTAAAGAATTTGTATAGGAACAATTGGAAAAGGGATATATAGAACCCTCCACTAGCCCTCATAACACACCCATTTTTGTGATACCAAGGAAGCAGGGAAAATATCAGCTTCTACAGGATTTGATAGGTATTAACAAAAATATAAAAAAAGAATGGGAACATTCCAGGCTGGCATTCCCCATCCAGAGGCCATTCCTAACGGATACCACATAGTTACCATTAATATCAAAGACTGATTCTTTTCCATTCACATTGCGGAGCCGAATAAGGCTTACTTTGCCTTTACAGTATGGGAGCCAAATTTCCAGCTCCCTGCAAAAGATTCCATTGGACAGTACTCCCACAAGGCATGATAAATAGCCCTGCCATTTGCCAAAGATACGTTTCCCATGTGACCAGCACACTTAAAGATCAGTGCTTGGTCATACATTATGTGGATGATATCTTACTTGCTCACAAGAATGCAGCAACTCTGAATGTATGTCTAAGTGAGACAGTAAGAAATTTACAATTCCTGGGTTTGTCTATTGCCACAGAAAAGGTACAACATTTTCCTCCCTTTCAATTCTTGGGTCATCAAATCTCCCATATATCTCCACTGGGCCCAAACCGAAAAGTCAAGCATAAATACCCAATGAACTTCAGCAACTATGTGGCCAAATCAATTGGCTGAAGCCCTTCCTTCCCCTAACACCTGCAGAACTTAGATGGCTATATGATTTACTGACTAAGGGAAACAGCACTTTCTCAAAAATCACATTGACACCAGCAGTCAAATCCACTATAGAGATCTGCCCTCAAGGAGACCCAACAGGCCAGTCCACTGCAGTGGTTTTCAATGTGGTAAGCCTGGGCTTCAGCAGAAGTCAGCTTGTGAAGAGCCCTGGCAGCTCTGCCAAGAGTTGGATCACTGGAGATGGACCTGCCCTGGAGTCGAAGGATGCCCAGGTCAGAGCCACAGATCTTATTGGCTCTAAGCTGAAAAGCCCTTCACTCAGCCCAACTTCCAAAGTGACCACTGCAGCTGAGGGGACAGCCAAGTAGGGTCAGCAACATTGAGGGCAGAACTGTAAATTTCTTCTTAGAGATGCCACCTGCCTTTACCTGGCCAGCTCTCCTCTCAGGCCAGCTAAGTAACGAAAGTCAACAGAGTGCCTTCCCCTAGGAGGTTCACACCTCCCTTAGGATATACCCCATGTGAAGAGATAGATAGGTCTGGGCCTCTTAACTCACAAGGCTTAAAGCCCAACAGATTATCATCAAGCCCCTTCTGTCACGTTCTATTTGCCTCTAAATCAGAAAACTTAATTGTAGCTTAGATAGCACCTTTCTTAGCTCCTCTAATAATGACTCTGTCCTTTGTTCTAGACCCTGTCTAGCGTACTTGGGCCTCATTCCTTTGTAATCATAACCTCTACCACCAATGGCTCTACTCCCAACCTGTGTGTACTGATGGTCCTCTTCCCCACTTAATGCTGTATAATTGTTCAGAGCTGGTTAATGCCACTCTTAGGATCATTGGTTACTATCCTCACCCTGTCTTTTATGACCTTGTCTAAATATGATCAGAGTTGGTAAACTTGGAAGGCTTCCATAGCCTTGGCAACTCATGACGACAGCCTAGGGTGGTTACTGGTGCCATAACCTAAAGTGTCAATTTGTTGGGTCAACAACAGGAGCCACTGTGCACTTGCTCCTCATGTGGGATCTCTGTCCTCAATTTGCTATACATTGTGATTTAATGCTATAACTAGTACTCAAACAGTATGTTTCACTTTGTGTTTCTATGTGGGTGCAAACTGTTGAAATCTTTATACTAAATTGATATTCTGTATATAAAGAGAATTGAAAATGAATCTTGATGTGAATGGAAGGGGAGAGGGAGCGGGAGAGGGGAGGGTTGCAGGTGCGATGGAAGTTATGGGGGGGGAAGATATTGTAATCCATAAGCTGTACATTGGAAATTTATATTCATTAAATAAAAGTTTTAAAAAATCCACTGTGGAAAAGATTAACACCCAGTTATCAAATTTTGGAAATCTTGGAACATACAGTCTGCCACAGGTATCCCATACAACCCACAGGGACAGGCAATCATGGAAAGAACTCATAGGACGATTAAAGATCTCTTACAAAGACAAAAAAAAAATCATGCCCTCAGACTCACAGCTTGCTTTGATTGAGGTCCTTTTCACTATCAATTTTCTTACTTTTGATTCCCAAGGGATAAGCCCAGCTTATGAACACTGGGGATCCTTTCCATCCCAGACCCCAGTCCCTATGGTTAGGTGGAAAGACCCCCTGACAGGAGAATGGAAAGGACCACACCCTCTGCTAACCAAGGGTCGAGGATATGCTTGTGTCTTTCCAGAGAATGTGGGACAGCCCATTTGGGTACCAGCCAGAAACATCAAGCCTGCAACTGACAGCCAACCAGAACCAGCTGAACAAGACCGAGACTCCGCCTTGTTAGCAGACGCACCTGCCCTATCATCCTACCCTGAGAAACTGCCCATAGCCATATCTGTTACTGTTGTGTACCCCACTAGCTGTGGTCAGCCACTCCAATGGCCCACAGCCTGTGTGTGGTCATGCCACTCCTGATAACCATTATTCCTCATTCCTACCCCTATCTGAGCAAGCAATCCTGTGGTCTCTCGATTTGAGCGCTGGTTAGTCAATAACGGGTAAGATCCCCTGGGGGACAACCTAAGACAGGCCCAGCTGTGTACAGAGACCACATGGAAACGGGGTCAACAATGGTATGGCCAAGAATCATGGCTCCCGTTGCTCAAAAATAAATGAATAGGGGGAAATGTGGTGGAATGAGGTGAAAAGGTCATGCCAAGATGGCTGCTGACAACAGAAACTTCCTGGCAACAGCCCATGATTGGATGGCTTCAGAAACCACATGACAACAGAGGAAACCACATGACAACAGAGCCTGACTGACAGCAGGCTGTGATTGGATGGCTTTGGAAACTGCCTGGCAACAGGCTGTGATTGGTTGGGGCATAGACCGCCCCTTGATCGGATTGGCTGGTCTTGGCTATATAAGCTGTTGTACTAACTCAAATAAATGAGTCTGCAGGCTGCTCACCTTAGGCCTGCTTTCACCTGACTCCCAGGGTCTGTGTGGTGACTCTGTGCCTCTTGCCCCCACCACACTGCTCCTCTCAGAAACGAACCCACTGAAACATTGTTGAGAAATCAACTGCAACAGTATGAGGATATTTCAAAAGCTTCATGGGAAAATGGAATTAAAAGATAAATTTTGGGGGAAGGTTCCAAGATGGCAGAGTAGGGAGCGAGCTTACTGCTCTAGCCCAAGAGAAGGTAGTTTAAAAAAAAGGGGAGAAAATCACAGAGTTCAACCACTAGTACTAGAACAACAACAACAAAAACAACAACAAATACTAAAAAGGATAAAGTATTACATTGCACATCTAGAGTCAGGACAAGAGCTGATCAGTTCATTGTTTCTTATAGTGTCCATTACACTTCAACAGTTTTCCCCTTTGGTGCTCAGTTGTCGCCGATCAGGGAAAACAAATGACATTTGTCTCTTTGGGACTGGCTTAATTCACTCAGCATGATGTTTTCCAGATTCCTCCATCTTGTTGCAAATGACTGGGTTTCATTGTTCCTTACTGCTGTATAGTATTCTATGGAGTACATGTCCCATAATTTCTTGATCCAGTCTACTCTTGATGGGCATTTGGGTTGGTTCCAGGTCTTAGCTATTGTGAGTTGAGCTGCAATAAACATTAATGTGCAGATGGCTTTTTTATTAGCCAAATTAAGTTCCTTTGGGTAAATTCCAAGGAGTGGGATGGCTGGGTTGTATGGCAGGGTTATGTTCAGGTTTCTGAGGAATCTCCAGACTGAATTCCATAGTGGCTTAACCAGTTTGCATTCCCACCAACAGTGGGTTAGTGTCCCTTTTTCCCCACATCCTCTCCAGCATCTATTGTTGGTAGATTTCTGTATGTGAGCCATTCTCACTGGGGTGAGGTGAAACCTCATTGTGGTTTTGATTTGCATTTCCCTGATTGCTAGTGATCTGGAACATTTTTTCATGTGTCTGTTGGCCATTTGGATTTCCTCTTTCAAAAAATGTCTATTGAGGTCCTTGGCCCATCTCTTAAGTGGGTTGTTTGTTCTGTTGTGGATTTTCTTGATTTCTTTGTAGATTCTGGTTATCAACCCTTTATCTGTAGTATAGTTTGCAAATATTTTTTCCCATTCTGTCGGTTGCCTCTTCACTCTCCTGACTGTTTCTTTTGCAGTACAGAAACTTCTCAATTTGATGCAATCCCAAATGTTAATTTTGGATTTGACTGCCTGTGCTCCTGGGGTCTTTTCCAAGAAGTCTTTGCCTGTGCCTATATCTTGCAGGGTTTCTCCAATGCTCTCTATTAATTTGATGGTTTCGGGTCGTAGATTTAAGTCTTTAATCCATGTTGAGTGAGTTTTTGTGTAAGGTGAAAGGTATGGGTCTTGCTTCAAGCTTCTGCACGTGGAAATTCAATTTTCCCAGCACCATTTATTGAATAGGCTTTCCTTATTCCAGGGATTAGTTTTGGATCTTTGATCAAATATAAGTTGGCTGTAGATGTTTGGATTGATTTCTGGTGTTTCTATTCTGTTCCATTGGTCTATCCATCTGTTTCTGTACCAGTACCATGCTGTTTTGATAACAACTGCCCTGTAGTATGACCTGAAATCTGGTATTGTGATGCCTCTGGCTTTGTTTTTGTTGTACAAGATTGCTTTGGCTATTCGAGGACTTCTGTGTCTCCATATGAATTTCAGCATCATTTTTCCAGATCTGAGAAGAAGGTCTTCGGTATCTTGATTGGTATTGCATTGAATGTATAAATTGTAATTATGCACTGTATAATTAACACTGTAATTAACACACAATTATTCTTAGGTGTTTAAATTTTAACTGAAAAGTGATCCCTGTTAAATTTAAGAGTGGAAAAAGAGAGGGAGGAGATGTACAATTTGGGACATGCACAAGCAGACTTGCCCCAAATGGTGAAGTTAGAAATGTGCCAGGGGATTCCAATACAATCCCATCAAGGTGGCATGTACCAATGCCATCTCACTAGTCCAAGTGATCAACTTCAGTTCACATTCGATGGCTCTGATAGGTCTAAGAATCAAAGGGATCACACAAACAAGACAAGTGTCTGCTAATACTAACTGATAGAATCAAAAAGGAAGAGAAAGATCCAACATGGGAAGTGGGAGACACAGCAGACTCATAGAATGGCAGACGTCCTAAACAACACTCTGGCCTCAGAATCAGCCCTTAAGGCATTCGGATCTGGCTGAAGAGCCCATGAGAGTATTGTAGGCATGGAAAGCCAAGATACCATGGAAAAGAAAAAAAGAAGAAGACCTAAATGAAAGATCTCTGTGAGTGAGATCCCAGTGGAAAGAACAGGGCCATCAAAGAAGGAGGTACCTTTCTCTGAAGGGAGGAGAGAACTTCCACTTTGACTATGACCCTATCGGAATAAGATCAAAGTCAGCGAACTCTAAAGGCTTACATAGCCCTGACAACTCATGACTAGAGCCTAGGGAGATTACTGACGCCATGAACAGGAGTGTCAAATTGTTAAGTCAGCAACAGGAGTCACTGTGTACTTACATCCCATGTGGGATCTGTCCTTAATGTGTTGTCCAATGTGCAGTGATGCTATAACTAGTACTGAAACAGTATTTTTACACTTTGTGTTTCTGTGTGGGTACAAACTGATGAGATCTTTACTAATTATATACTGAATTGATCTTCTGTATATAAAGATAATTGGAAATGAAAAAAAAACCTGGTGTTAAATTGGAAATGGCATAGAACATTAATTAATTTTTAAAAATATTATGTAGGATCTCTGTCTTTAATGTGTTGTACACTCTTATTTAATGCTATAACTAGTACTCCAACAGTATTTTTTTTCACTTTGTGTTGCTATATGGGGGCAAACTGTTGAGATCATTACCTAATATATACTAAACTGATCTTCTGTATATAAAGAGAATTGAAAATGAATCATGATATGATTGGAAGGGGAGAGGGAGCGGGAAAGGGGAGGGTTGCGGGAGGGAGGGAAGTTTTGGGAGGGGGAAGCCATTGTAACCCATAAGCTGTACTTTGGAAATTTATATTCATTAAATAAAAGTTAAAAAAAGGGGAGAAAATCGCAGAGGAAACTCTAGCAAAATTAGAGGGACACAGCCGACCTATGTGCAGGGCATGGGCACCCATGGCTTGGGACTCCAGCGGCTGATAGCATATGGACCAACGTTGGTATGTAAGGTGAGACCAGAACTCAGCAGCCCAAGTTACTGGTGAAGGAGCTGCGGAAAGATCCTGGAGGAATCCTGGATTGGAGCCCCATAGAGGATGGTGTGCCAGCCAAACTAGAGGAGAAAAAAAATGGATGGGACAGAGCTATTTCTCTCTCCCCCATCACTTTACAATGACATCCTGTAACAAGCTGATAGAGCAGGCATCATTGTGTACATATGTAACAGCTGTGGCAGCTCGCATCTGTGCCCAGCAACCAGCCGAGTGGAGACCCTAACTCTGGTGGGGAGAACTAACAGGGGGCTAGGAGCATGTGACTTTGTGTGGCTTATGTACCGGAACTGTGAAAAAAAACTGAGGGTTTGTGGCTTGAACTTTGAGTAGTCACAGTAGGAGACACTACATGCTCAGTGTTCCCTGGTTACCTGGTGAGAGACATTGCTAGGAAAACTGAATTTACATTGAGGAGTGCACAGATCCTTTGTACAGTCCTTGGGACAGAGCAGACGAATATTATAGCCACTGGGCCTAGGGCTCAGGCACTGATCACCGTTGAGGAGAAGAACTCAGCTGAGTGGAATTACTTCCCTTATGAATAAAAAAGAGAGAGGGAGAGAGAAGATTTACCACACCAAACCTGGATGTGTCACCTTAGGTATACCCTTAACCCTGGAGACCTGTATGTCCACACCCACTACAAGCCTCGTGATATTCACTGAAAAAAGTACCTACAGAGTCACAGTACAAAGATAAAAGCCACAACAGCTAAAGAAAAAACACAATGCTGAACAACACACTGACCAATTCAAGAAATGGGAGGGGGGTGGTGCCATGGCTCACTTGGTTAATCCTCTGCCTGCTTGGGCCCCTGCATCCGCATGGGAGACCAGGAGGAAGCACCTGGCTCCTGGCTTCAGATCAGCATAGCTCTGGCTGTGATGGCCAGTTAGGGAGTGAACCAACGGAAGGAAGACCTTTCTCTCTGTCTCTCTCTCTCACTGTCTATCTGTCAAATAAATAAAAGATAAAGATAAAAATTTAAAAAAGGAATAAGGAAGACAATATGATGCCCCCAAAAGAACATGACACTTTAATACTAGATTGTGAAGATGATAAGTTGAAAGAAAAGTAAGAAATGGAATTCAAAAAAATTGATCATAAGATTATATAGAAGTAATCAAAAACAAACACATGAACTACTGAAATTCATACAGGACATGAAAGAAAATTTCTCCCATGAAACTGAGATCTTAAAGAGATATCAAAATGGAATGAAGAATTCATTAGAACAAATAAAAAATGCAGAGGAGAGCCTTAACAACAGAATGGGTGAAGCAGAAGAAATAATATTGGACTTAGAAGACAAAGCACAGGAAAGTGAGTATACATTCAAACCAAAGACAAGAAGAGGAAATTAGAAAACTAAAAAACACTGTTGAGAATCTATGGGATACTACAAAAAGACTCAATATACAGGTTCTCGGAGTTCCTGAAGGCATGGAAAGAGAGAAAGGATTAGAAAGCCTTTTTAGTGAAACAATAACAGAAAACTTCCCAAGTTTGGAGAAAGAAAGGGACATCCATGTACCCAAAGCACACAGAACTCCTAATAGACATGACCAGAAAAGATCCTTGCCAGGACACATTGTAATCAATCAAACCACAGTAAAACACAGAAGATTCTAGTATGTGCACGAGGGAAAAGCCAGACTACTTTCAGAAGATCTCCAATTAGTCTCACAGCAGACTTCTCATTAGAAACCCTACAGGCCAGGAGAGAATGACGATATATAGTCCAAGACTTAAGAGAAGAAAACTGTCATCCCAGAATATGATAACCTGAAAATCTCTCATTTATGAATGAAGGTAAAATAAAGATCTTTCATAACAGACAGAAATTGAAATAATTTGTCACCACTCGTCCAGCCCCACAAAAGATGCTTAAGGATGTGTTGAAGACAGAAACACAGAAACATGGTCATTGCTACGAAAAAAGGTAAAGAAAAAAATTTCTCAGTAAAAGTTCAAAGGAAATTCGAAGTAAAAACTAGGAATATATTTGGAAAAATGGCAATGCAAAGTCATTATTTTCAATAGTATTTGGGAAAATGACAGGGCAAAGTTACTCCTTATCAATAGTCACATTGAACATTACTGGCCTCAACTCTCCAGATAAAAACACAGATTGGCTGATTGGGTTAAGGAACAAAACCCATCTATTTGCTGTTAACAAGGAACACATCTTTCCAACAAAGATGCACGCAGACTGAAAGTGGAAGTGTGGAAAAAGATATTCCATGCCAACAGAAACCAAAAAAGAGCTGGCGTGGCCATCTTAATATCAGACAAAATAAACTTTAACACAAAAACTGTTGAGACAAAGAGTGGCACGATATAATGATTAAGGGACCAATTCAACAGGAAGATGTAACTATTATAAACCTATACGCACCTAATTACAGGGCACCGGTTTATTTAAAAGATATATTAAGGAAAATAAAGGGAGACTTAGATTCCAATACAATAGTACTGGGGGAATTCAATACTCCACTCTCAGAAATAGACAGATCAACTGGACAGAAGATCAACAAAGAAACAGCAGATTTAATTGACACCATAGCCCAAATGGATCTCACAGATATCTACAGAACTTTTCATCCTACACATAAAGAATTTACATTCTTCTCAGCAGTACATGGGACGTACTCTAGGATTGACCACATACTAGGCCATAAAGCAAGTCTCAGCAAATTCAAAAGAATTAGAATCATACCATGCAGCTTCTCAGACCACAGTGGAATGAAGGTGGAAATTAGCAACTCAGGAATCCCTAGAGCATATGCAAACATATGGAGACTGAACAACATGCTCCTGAATGAACAATGGGTCATAGAAGAAATTAAAAGAGAAATCAAAAACTTTCTGGAAGTAAATGAGGATAACAACACAACATATCAAAACTTATGGGATACGGCAAAAGCAGTGTTAAGAGGAAAGTTTATATCAATAGGTGCCTACATCAAGAAATTGGAAAGGCACCAAATAGATGAGCTTTCAATGCATCTCATGGATCTAGAAAAACTGTGGCAAACCTAAGCCAAACTGGTAGGAGAAGAGAAATAATTAAAATCAGAGAAGAAATCAACAGGATTGAATAAAAAAAAATCATTACAAAAGGTCAATCAAAGAAAGAGCTGGTTTTTTGAAAAAATAAACAAAATTGACACATCATTGGCCCAACTACTGAAAAAAAAGCAGAGAAAAGACACAAATCAATAAAATCAGATATGAAAAAGGGAATGTAACAACAAACACCACAGAAATCAAAAGAAGCATCAGAAATTACTACAAGGACTTGTATGCCAGCAAACAGGGAAATCTATCAGAAATGGATAGAGTCCTGGACGCATACAACCTACATAAATTGAACCAGGAAGACATAGAAAAACTAAACAGACCCAGAGCTGAGACAGAAATTGAAACAGTAAGAAAGTCCCTCCCAACAAAGAAAAGCCCAGGACTAGATGGATTCACTGCTGAGTTCTACCAGACATTTAAAGAAGAACAAACTCCATTTCTTCTCAAACTATTCAGAACAATTGAAAAAGAGGGAATCCTCCTAAATTCTTTCTATCAAGCCAAAATCACCTTAATTCCTAAGCCAGAAAAAAAAGATGCAACATTGAAAGAGAATTACAGACCAATACCCCTGAAGAACATAGATGCAAAAATCCACAATAAAATTCTGGCCAATAGAATGCAACAAGACATCAGAAAGATCATCCACCCAGACTAAGTGGCATTTATCCCTGGTATGCAGGGATGGTTCAATGTTCGCAAAACAATCAATGTGATACACCACATTAACAGACTGCAGAAGAAAAACCATTTAATTATCCCAAGAGATGCAGAGAAAGCATTTGATAAAATACAACACCCTTTCATGATGAAAACCCTAAGCAAACTGGGTATAGAAGGAACATTCCTCAATACAATCAAAGCAATTTATGAAAAACCCACGGCCAGCATCCTATTGAATAGGGAAAAGTTGGAAGCATTTCCACTGAGATCTGGTACCAGACAGGGATGCCCACTCTCACCACTGCTATTCAACATAGTTCTGGAAGTTTTAGCCAGAGCCATGAGGCAAGAAAAAGAAATTAAAGGGATACAAACTGGGATGGAAGAAATCAAAATATCCCTCTTTGTGGATGATATGATTCTTTATTTAGGGGACCCAAAGAACTCTATTAAGAGACTATTGGAACTCATAGAAGTCTGGCAAAGTATCAGGATATAAAATCAATCCACAAAAATCAACAGCTTTTGTATACACAGGCAATGCCACCGCTGAGGAAGAACTTCTAAGATCAATCTCATTCACAATAGCTACCAAAACAATCAAATACCTTGGAATAAAATTAATGAAGGACATTAAAATCTCTACAATGAAAATTACAAAACCTTAAAGAAAGAAATAGAAGAGGATACCAAAAAAATGGAAAAATCTTCCATACTCATGGATTGGAGGAATCAATATCATCAAAATGTCTATTCTCCCAAAAGCAATTTATAGATTCAATGTGATACCAATCAAAATTCCAAAGACATCCTCCTCACATCTAGGAAAAATGATGCTGAAATTCATATGGAGACATGGGAGACCTCGAATAACTAAAGCAATCTTGTACAACAGAAATAAAGCCAGAGGCATCAAAATACCAGATTTCAGGACAAGTTACACGGCAGTTGTCATCAAAATAGCACGGTACTGGTACAGAAACAGATGTATAGACCAATGGAACAGAATAGAAACACCAGAAATCAATCCAAACATCTACAGATAACTTATATTTGATCAAGGATCTAAAAGCAATCCCTGTAGTAAGGATAGTCTATTCCATAAACGGTGCTGGGAAAACTGGATCTCCATGTGCAGAAGCATGAAGCAAGGCCCCCACCTTACAACTTATACAAAAATCTACTCAACTTGGATTAAAGATCTAAATCTACAACCAGCACCATCAAATTATTAGAGAACATTGGAGAATCCCTGCAAGATATAGGCACAGGCAAAGACTTCTTGGAAAAGACCATAGAGGCACAGGCAAACACAAAATTCACATTTGGGATTGCATCAAAATGAGAAGATTATGTACTGCAAAAGAAGTATTCAGGAAATTGAAGAGGCAAATGACAGAATGGGGAAAAATATTTGCAACCTATACAGCAGATAAAGATCTACAAATAGATCAAGAAAATCCACAACATCAAAACAAACAACCCACTTAAGAGATGGGCCAAGGACCTCAATAGACATTTTTCGAAAGAGGAAATCCAAATGGCCAACAGACACATGAAAAAATGTTCCAGATCACTAGCCATCAGGGAAATGCAAATCAAAACCACAATGAGGTTTCACCTCACCCCAGTGAGAATGGCTCACATACAGAAATCTACCAACAACATATGCTAGCAAGGATGTGGGGAAAAAGGGACACTAACCCACTGTTGGTGGGAATGCAAACTGGTTAAGCCACTATGGAAGTCAGTCTGTAGATTCCTCAGAAACTTGAATATAACCCTACCATACAACCCAGCCATCCCACTCCTTGGAATTTACCCAAAGGAAATTCAATTGGCAAACAAAAAAGCTGTCTGCACCATAATGTTTATTGCAGCTCAATTCACTAAGCTAAGACCTGGAATCAACCTAAATGCCCATGGACAGTAGACTCTGGATAACGAAATTATGGGATATGTACTCTATACAATACTATACAGCAGTAAAACAATGAAATCTGGTCATTTGCAACAAAATGGAGGAATCTGAAAAACCTCATGCTGAGTGAAATAAGTCTCAAAGGGACAAATATCATATGTTCTCCCTGATTGGTGACAACTAATCGAGCACCAAAAAAGGAAACCTGTTGAAGTGAAATGGAAACTATGAGAAACAGTGACTTGATCGGCCCTAGTCCTGATTGTTGATGAACAACTTAATACTTTATCCCATTTAGTACTTTTTTTTGTTCTACTTAATAGTATTCTTAAATTGATCTTCTGTATATAAAGAGGATTGAAAATGAATCTTGATGCAAATGGAAGGGGAGAGGGAGCAGGAGAGGGGAGGGTTGCGGGTGGGAGGGAAGTTATGGGAGGGGGAAGCCATTGTAATCCATATGCTGTACACTGGAAATTTATATTCATTAAATAAAAGTTTAAAAAAATAGTATTCTTACTCTTATTCTTAGGTGTTTAAATTTAACTGGAATGTGATCTCTGCCTCAAATATAAGAGTGGGGATAAGAGAGGGATGAGATGTACAGTTTGGGTCATGCTCAATTGGACTTTCCCCAAACGGTAGACTTAGAAATGTGCCAGGGGATTCCAATTCAATCCCAACAAGGTGGCATGTACCAATGCCATCTCACTAGTCCAAGTGATCAATTTCAGTTCACAACTGATCATATTGATAGGATTAAGCTTCAAAGGGATCACACAAGACTAGTTTTATGCTAATACTAACTGATAGAATTAAAAAGGAGAGAACGATCCAACATGGGAAGCCAGATACACAGCAGACTCACAGAATGGCAGATGTCCTGAACAGCACTCTGGCCTCAGAATCAGCCCTTAAGGCATTCAGATCTGGCTGAAAAGCCCATGAGAGTATTTCAGGAATGGAAAGCCATGAAACACTGGCCAAAAAAAAAAAACAACCCTAAATGAAATATCTCTGTGAGTTAGATCCCAGTGGAAAAACGGGCCATCAAAAAAGGAGGTACCTTTCTCTGGAGGGAGGAGAGAACTTCCACTTTGATTATGACCTTGTCTAACTAAGATCGGAGTTGGCGAACTCAAAAGGCTTCCATAGCTTTGGCAACTCATGACAAGTGCCTAGTGTGATTACTGACGCCGTAAACAAGAGTGGCAATTGTTAAGTCAACAACAGGAGTCCCTGTGCACTTACTCCCCATGTAGGATCTCTGTCCTTAATGCGTTGTACAATGTGAATTAAATGCTATAACTAGTACTCAAATAGTACTTTACACTTTGTGTTTCTGTGTGGGTGGAATCTGTTGAAATCTTTACTTAATATATACTAAATCAATCTTCTGTATATAAAGATAATTGAAAATGAATCTTGATGTTAATGGAATGGGAAAGGGTATGGGAGATGGGAGGGTTGTAGGTGGGAGGGAATTTATAGGGGGGGAAATGCCAGTGTAATACCAAAATCTGTACTTTGGAAATCTATATTTATTAAATAAAAGTTAAAAAATAAAATAAAAATTATTATACCCTATGACCAAGTGCAATTTATCTCTTGAAGGCAAGGTTTGCTTAGTAACCAAAAATCAATTGCTGTGATAACAACACAAATAAATTGAATAAAGGGAAAGACACATAATCAACTCAATAGACACAGATGACAAAACACAAATTCTATAAGCCAATTAAAATAAAACTCTTAATAAAATTTCCCCATGTGGACATACAATATGTACACACATATAACATAGCATAATAGACCAATATAGCAATTTTAATAGTAGCTTTTAAAATCTTTAACTCTTTTTGTAGATTGCCAATTGATTTGAATTGCTTTTTGTTTTTAGTAACCTCAGTTAACCATACTTCCTCTCAGTTGGCACTGTTAATACATTATTGGCTTCATCTGTTTACAGAGGCATCATAAAGTACTGAATGCCATAGAAGTGGCTGGAAAAAGTCCATAGGAACCTATAGGAGGACAGCTAAACACAGAACCAACAACGCTTTAGTTTTATGAGAAGCAAACCATATATAACTGTGGATGAAAAAAGACTTTAAGTCGCCATGTTTAAAATTATAAACTCATATATATAAACTTATAGATAAGATTGTCCATAAATTTAAGCTGCTAAAATCAATCAAAGATACATTTTAATTTATGTGACCTGAATCTGTGTATCATATGTTTTAAACGTGTTGGTAGAAAGAAACTAAAAACATGTTATATGGCTGTGCTTAAGTTTACTGGTTAAACAAACTACACCATGTTAGATATTTAAGAGGTGTTTACAAATACATGATTCTTAAAATTTATAGAAGGCATTGGACCTTCTGGTAAATGTTTTCTTCAGTTGTTATCTAATGGTTGAAACTGTTTGCTAAGTATTCATGTGATATTGCTATTGTCAGCAAGCGATCTAGGACTTGCTCCCTCATTTCTCTATTCTAAGCCCAACTTGTTCTTTCATTTCTCTATTCTCTTCAAGGTTGGAAACTAATTCTATTATGAAGGAATCTGTAGGATGCACAATTTAATCTTTAGACCTTATAAAAGAGATGGCTAACATTTTTCTGTAATAGCATAGCCAAAATAAGAACTTAAATAATAATCTCATAGCTAGATTCTCTTCGCCATCAGCGAAGTATATAGTAAGTAGAAAAAACCTCCCTTTCAGACCAAAGGGAAAGAAAGTTTTGAAGTGAGAATATAATTTTCCTCATGGGCATTGTATACCTGTGACTATAGACTTGTAGTTCAGGCTACTGAAGATTAGAGATGGGACTTGGGCACTCCCTTGACTTGCATCCTCTGGTCTGCTTTAACACAAACCAGGAGGAAAAGAAAGCTCGGCCTCAGAAGCAATGGGTGGCAGGCCTATTAATGGCTGATCTGTACAGTGATCTGCCCTCAAGGAGACCCAACAGGCCAGTCCACTGCAGTGGCTTTCAATGTGGTAAGCCTGGGCTTCAGCAGAAGTCAGCTTGTGAAGAGCCCTGGCAGCTCTGCCAAGAGTTGGATCACTGGAAATGGACCTGCCCTGGAGTCGAAGGATGCCCAGGTCAGAGCCACAGATCTTATTGGCTCTAAGCTGAAAAGCCCTTCACTCAGCCCAACTTCCAAAGTGACCACTGCAGTTGAGGGGATGGTCAAGTAGGGTCAGCAACATTGCAGGCAGAACTGTAAATTTCTTGTTAGAGATGCCACCTGCCTTTACCTGGCCAGCTCTCCTCCCAGGCCAGCTGAGTAATGAAAGTCAACAGAGTGCCTTCCCCTAGGAGGTTCACACCTCCCTTAGGATGTACCCCATGTGAAGTGATAGATAGGTCTGGGCCTCTTAACGTACAAGGCCTAAAGCCCAACAGATTATTATCAAGTCCCTTCTGTCAGGTTCTATTTGCCTCTAAATCAGAAAACTTAATTGTAGCTTAGATAGCACCTTTCTTAGCTCCTCTAATAATGACTCTGTCCTTTGTTCTAGACCCTGTCTAGCGCACCTGGGCCTCATTTCTTTGTAATCATAACCTCTACTCTACCACCAATGGCTCTACTCCCAACCTGTGTGTACTGATGGTCCTCTTCCCCACTTAATGCTGTATAATTGTTCAAACCTGGTAAATGCCACTCTTAGGATCATTGGTTACTATCCTCACCCTGTCTTTTATGACCTTGTCTAAATATGATCAGAGTCGGCAAACTTGGAAGGCTTCCATAGCCTTGGCAACTCATGACGACAGCCTAGGGTGGTTACTGGCGCCATAAACTAGAGTGTCAATTTGTTGGGTCAACAACCGGAGTCACTGTGCACTTTCTCCTCATGTGGGATCTCTGTCCTTAATGTGCTTTACATTTTGATTTAATGCTATAACTAGTACTCAAACAGTATGTTTCACTTTGTGTTTCTATGTGGGTGCAAACTGTTGAAATCATTATACTAAATTGATCTTCTGTATATAAAGAGAATTAAAAATGAATCTTGATGCAAATGGAAGGGGAGAGGGAGTGGGAGAGGGGAGGGTTGCGGGTGGGGGGAAGTTATGGGAGGGGGAAGCCATTGTAATCCATAAGCTGTACACTGGAAATTTATATTCATTAAATAAATGTTAAAAAAAAGAGAGATATACAATACATAAAAAAAAATTATGTAGGATCTCTGTCTTTAGTGTGCTGTACACTCTTATTTAATGCTATAACTAGTACTCCAACAGTATTTTTTTTCACTTTGTGTTGCTATATGGGGGCAAACTGTTGAGATCATTACCTAATATATACTAAACTGATCTTCTGTATATAAAGAGAATTGAAAATGAATCATGATGTGATTGGAAGGGGAGAGGGAGCGGGAAAGGGGAGGGTTGTGGGTGGGAGGGAAGTTTTGGGAGGTGGAAGCCATTGTAACCCATAAGCTGTACTTTGGAAATATATATTCATTAAATAAAAGTTTAATAAAAAAAAAACACAAATTCTTTCATGATAGACTGAACAAACTAAAAGTTGTAAAGAAGTTAGTTAACTTGATAAAGGAAATGTACATAAACACTACAGATAGAATCAAATTTTATTTTTCAAAAGACTTATTTATTTATTTGAAAATCAGAGTTACAAAGACAGAGGGAGAGACAGAGAAAGAAATCTTACATAGGCCAACTCACCCACCAAATGACCATAATAGCTAGGACTTGGCAAATCTAAAATCAGAAGCCTCTTCCAGTGTACCATGTGGGTAGCAGGGACACAAGCACCTAGGCCATTTTCAGTTGCTTTTCCCAGTCCACCACCAGGGATCTTGATCAGAAGTGAAGCAGCTGGAACACGAACAAGCACCCATATGGAAGGCAGGCATTGCAGCAGGTGGCTTTATCTGCTACACCACAGTGCTGATCTCCACACTTTATTTTAAAGGTTTATTTATTTTTTACTTGAAAACTAGTTACATGCGGGGGGGGGGGGGGTTCCATCTGCTGATTCCCTCTACAAATGGCTGCAATGGCCAGGGCTTTCCCAAGTAACACCATTGCTGAGAGGACGGCCAGGTAGGGTCATTAACATTGCAGGCAGAACTGTAAATTTCTTGTTAGAGATGCCACCTGCCTTTACCTGGCCAGCTCTCCTCCCAGGCCAGCTGAGTAATGAAAGTCAACAGGGTGCCTTCCCCTAGGAGGTTCACACCTCCCTTAGGATATACCCCATGTGAAGAGATAGATAGGTCTGGGCTTCTTAACTTACAAGGCTTAAAGCCCACCAGATTATTTTCAGTCCCCTTCTGTAAGTTTCTATCTGACTTCAATCAGAGAACTTATTTGTGGCTTAAACAGCAGCTTCTTAAGTCCTTCAATAATGATTCCAAATAAAATTAATTGCACTTGGTCATAGGGTATAATGCTTTTTTTATTTTTCATTTTTTGGACAGGCAGAGTGGACAGTGAGAGAGAGACAGAGAGAAAGGTCTTCCTTTCCGTTGGTTCACCCCCCAGTGGCCGCTGCGGCCAGCACACCATGCTGATCAGAAGCTAGGAGCCAGGTGCTTCTCCTGGTCTCCCATGTGGGTGCAGGGCCCAAGCACTTGGGCCATCCTCCACTGCCCTCCAGGGCCACAGCAGAGAGCTGGACTGGAAGAGGAGCAACCGGGACAGAATCCAGTGCCCCAAATGGGACTAGAACCTGGGGTGCTGGCGCTGCAGGCGGACGATTAGCCTATTGAGCCACGGCACCAGCCTACAGTATAATGCTTTTTATATGCTACTAATTCACTTTGCTAATATTATGTTGAAGATTGCTGTGCCTTTATTCATTATATCCTTTGTTCTACACCCTGTCTAGCCCAATTGGGGCCTCATTCCTTTGTCATCATAGCCTCTACTCTTACATCAATGGCTCTACTCCTGACCTGTGTGTATTGATGGTCCTCTCCCCCACTTAAGGTTGTATGATTGTTCAGAATTTTTCTACAAACAAACCCCTCTACCTGCAAAAGATGAGTGGCTTTTCTCCCAGTCTTGGTTGAGATTAGCTTCAAACCACATCCATCAAACAGTCCTTACAAGGGTCCAGAAACTCCCCTCATTACCTCTATTCTATGAAATCCTCTCATTACTTGGTTAATGCTACTACTAAGACCATTGGTTGCTACTCTAACCCTGTCTTTTATACTACCGTGTCTGTTTAAGTATTTACAGGAGGTGATAATGGAATGAACCAAGGCCTTCACCAACCAGGCATCCAACCAAATGCTGCTACAGGGATATACTCGGCTCCCCACCCAGGAGACAGCGACTTGAGACATCGCCCCATGCTAGCAGAGAGTACCTCAATGCCCCATGTCAGCAGGAAGTAGCTGTAAAGACAGATCATCATCCCTCTGATGCTCCTGAACTTTTAGGCCGATGTAATCCCACGCAACTCCTACTGTATAAAAAACAAAGAGAGAATGTTAGTAAAATGGCACAGTCTTACCTACGGTGCAATCTATACCCCGACACCTTCCTAGTCTCTAGCCCCTGCCGCCATTGCTGGAAGCCAGGTGGCCACATAGCCCAACTACCGGTGTCAAGCTCCACCCCCATCCTAATGGGACTGGCTGTTCCTACTTCCCTGCCTACCCCCCAGCAAAGTTTTAAGAGGACCTATTCCTGAACACGTGGCTCTCTCTGTCTTGATCTCTCTCAATCTCTCTCTTACGCCCTCCTTCTCCATCTTTTCCTCCTTCATCCCTTCCTTCCATTCTGTTGGGTCCCCCCCAATAAACCCTTTCCCTTAAAAAAAGATTAAAGGCAGACACAAAAATTCCCTTCTTGCATATGCATAGCCAATTGTTTAAACACATTTTTGTTTTATTTATCTAAAAAGATTTATTAAATGGGGCAGGCACTGTGGTGTAGTGGGTAAAGCCATTGCCTGCAGTGCCTTCATCCTGTATGGGCTCTGGTTCAAGTCCCAGCTGCTCCACTTCCCATCCAGTTCTCTGGTATGCTCTGGGAAAGCAGTAGAAGATGGGCCAAGTCCTTGGGCCCCTGCACCTGCATGGGAGAACTGGAAGAAGCTCCTGGCTCCTGGCTTTGGATTGGCGCAACTCCAGCCGTTGTGGTCAATTGGGGAGTGAACCATCGGATGAAGATCTCTCTCTCTCTCTCTCTTTCTCTCTCTCTCTCTGCCTGTCCTCTGTGTAACTATGACTTCCAAACAAATAAATAAATCTAAAAAATATTTATTTATTTGAGAGGCAGAGATACAGAAAGAGGGAGAGAGAGATCTTCCACCTTCTGGTTCACTCCCCAAATGGCCACAATTGCTGGGGTTAGGCCAGACCAAAGCCAGGATCCAGGAGCTTCTTTCTAGTCTCTGACATGAGTGCCAGGGACCCAAGGACTTGGACCATCTTCTGCTGCTTTCCCAGGTGCATTAGCAGAGAGCTGGATCAGAATTGGAGCAGCTGTGAATTGAACTGGCACCCATATGGGACACTGGCATGGCAGGTAGAGGTTTAACCTTCTATACCGCAGTGCTGGCCTCTAAGTACCTTTTTTGAAACAGCTTTTATTTTTCAATCGTCATTGAAATTTTATCAAGAATATTAGGTCATATTTGTGTGAGTCTATGACATAATTCTTTATTCTTTTTCTCTTCATCTAGTTGTCTGTTCCTCAACCAGTATCACATTGGCTTATTTGCTATAGTTTTAGCTTAAGTCTTTAAGCAGCTGGTGTCAAACCTCCAACATTGTTCTTCTTATCCAAAATATTCAATTTTATGTCACAAGCTTTATTTAAAAATTTTATAAGCAGTGTGTTGATATCTAACAAAAACCTGATATAATTTTGATGCAATAGCATCCATAGATCATTTTGATGGGAATTGAAATTTTAAAGACTGGGCATGTTCCAATTAGTGATGATAGTATGTCTCCATTTATTTAGGTATGTACATAAATATATTGTAGTTTTCAGTGTATGGACCCTGTACAAGGTTTGTTAAATTTATACAAAAGTATTCCTGTTTATTTATTTTCTTTTTCTTTTTATTAATTTAGTTTAGGGAGGGAGAGAAGGAGAGAATGAGACAGAGAAAAAGAGGAAGATAGAGCACTTCCATCTGCTGATTCACTCCCCAAATGTTCACAATGTCCCCAGCTACAGCCAAAGCCTGTGCTGGGGGACTCAGTTCAGACGTCACATGCGGGATTAAAGGGCCCAGTTCCTAAGTCATCAGCCCTGACTCCCAGGGTCTGCATTGGGAGGAAGCTGCAATCGGGATCAAGAGCTGGGTGCTGAACTCAGACACTCCAAGACAAGACTCAGGGACTTCTTAATTTCCAAGCCAACTGCCAGACCCTTCCTTTTTTGGTATACAAGAATTACATTGTAAAATTTCCCTCAATGCACAAGGGACAAGCCACTCCCACTGCCATGGCCTTCATAGCCAACTGTTCCAGGTCAAATTAGCCTGACAAAGAAAGCCCCTAAACCTTTGAGTCTCTAGCCTACAAGTACCATTCCTTTGCTCCTTGGTGTCCTCACTCACTTGAGTAGGCGGAGGGCTTCAGTCCTTTTGAGGCCTTTTAATGGCTCACAACGTGAAGTGGGACGTCACATACCCCGCCGACGTAAATGAACGTCACACACCCACTATGAGGTCAGTGGCCTAAAGATGATGCATTTCTCTGAGTGTACAGAGGGATGGCACTGTCATCCCACATAGCTTACCACACCTGTGTTCTGGGGATCCGCACCCCTGCAAACGCATGCCAAATCACCAGGCCTTTTTCATCGCACTGTGGAGATAGCGTTAAGGAAGAGTCGTGTTCAGTGCTCAGTGCCAACCAGGCCTTCTCCCCCTTGTCTGCCTGGCCGTGCACCTGTTGTTCTGGCCCTCAGCTCCGCTGGAGCTGCCTCCCTCCCTCCGAACATGCCCCTGTCCCTGCCTCCTTCCCTCTGCCAGTCCCAATGCCTCCCTCCCTCCGAACACGCCCCTGTCCTGTCCTCCCTCCTTCCCTCTGCCAGTCCTGATGCCTCCCTGCCTCCGAACACGCCCCTGTCCCTCCCTCCCTCCCTCTGCCAGTCCCAATGCCTTCCTCCCTCCGAACACGCCCCTGTCCCTCCCTCCCTCCCTCTGCCAGTCCCAATGCCTCCCTCCCTCCGAACACGCCCCTGTCCATCCCTCCCTGCCTCTGCCATGGCCTTCATAGCCAACTGTTCCCGCTCAAATTCGCCTGACAAAGTAAGTGCCCCAAACCTTTGAGTCTCTAGCCTACAAGTACCATTCCTTTGCTCCTTGGTGTCCTCACTCACTTGAGTAGGCGGAGGGCTTCGGTCCTTTTGAGGCCTTTTAATGGCTCACAACGTGAAGTGGGACGTCACATACCCCGCCGACGTAAATGAACGTCACACACCCACTATGAGGTCAGTGGCCTAAAGATGATGCATTTCTCTGAGTGTACAGAGGGATGGCACTGTCATCCCACATAGCTTACCACACCTGTGTTCTGGGGATCCGCACCCCTGCAAACGCATGCCAAATCACCAGGCCTTTTTCATCGCACTGTGGAGATAGCGTTAAGGAAGAGTCGTGATCAGTGCTCAGTGCCAACCAGGCCTTCTCCCCCTTGTCTGCCTGGCCGTGCACCTGTTGTTCTGGCCCTCAGCTCCGCTGGAGCTGCCTCCCTCCCTCCGAACACGCCCCTGTCCCTGCCTCCTTCCCTCTGCCAGTCCCGATGCCTCCCTCCCTCCAAACACGCCCCTGTCCATCCCTCCCTCCCCTCTGAACACGCCCCTGTCCCACCCTCCCTCCCTCTGCCAGTCCTGATGCCTCCTTCCCCTCCGAACACGCCCCTGTCCCTCCCTCCCTCCCTCTGCCAGTCCCGATGCCTCCCTCCCTCCGAACACGCCCCTGTCCCTCCCTCCCTCCCTCTGCCAGTCCCAATGCCTTCCTCCCTCCGAACACGCCCCTGTCCATCCCTCCCTCCCTCTGCCAGTCCCAATGCCTTCCTCCCTCCGAACACGCCCCTGTCCCTCCCTCCCTCCCTCTGCCAGTCCCAATGCCTCCCTCCCTCCGAACACGCCCCTGTCCATCCCTCCCTGCCTCTGCCATGGCCTTCATAGCCAACTGTTCCCGCTCAAATTCGCCTGACAAAGTAAGTGCCCCAAACCTTTGAGTCTCTAGCCTACAAGTACCATTCCTTTGCTCCTTGGTGTCCTCACTCACTTGAGTAGGCGGAGGGCTTCGGTCCTTTTGAGGCCTTTTAATGGCTCACAACGTGAAGTGGGACGTCACATACCCCGCCGACGTAAATGAACGTCACACACCCACTATGAGGTCAGTGGCCTAAAGATGATGCATTTCTCTGAGTGTACAGAGGGATGGCACTGTCATCCCACATAGCTTACCACACCTGTGTTCTGGGGATCCGCACCCCTGCAAACGCATGCCAAATCACCAGGCCTTTTTCATCGCACTGTGGAGATAGCGTTAAGGAAGAGTCGTGTTCAGTGCTCAGTGCCAACCAGGCCTTCTCCCCCTTGTCTGCCTGACCCTGCACCTGTTGTTCTGGCCCTCAGCTCCGCTGGAGCTGCCTCCCTCCCTCCGAACACGCCCCTGTCCCTCCCTCCTTCCCTCTGCCAGTCCCAATGCCTCCCTCCCTCCGAACACGCCCCTGTCCCTCCCTCCTTCCCTCTGCCAGTCCCAATGCCTCCCTCCCTCTGAACACGCCCCTGTCCTGTCCTCCCTCCTTCCCTCTGCCAGTCCTGATGCCTCCCTCCCTCCGAACACGCCCCTGTCCCTCCCTCCCTCCCTCTGCCAGTCCTGATGCCTCCCTCCCTCCGAACACGCCCCTGTCCCTCCCTCCCTCCCTCTGCCAGTCCCAATGCCTTCCTCCCTCCGAACACGCCCCTGTCCATCCCTCCCTCCCTCTGCCAGTCCTGATGCCTCCCTCCCTCCGAACACGCCCCTGTCCCTCCCTCCCTCCCTCTGCCAGTCCTGATGCCTCCCTCCCTCCGAACACGCCCCTGTCCCTCCCTCCCTCCCTCTGCCAGTCCCAATGCCTTCCTCCCTCCGAACACGCCCCTGTCCATCCCTCCCTCCCTCTGCCAGTCCCAATGCCTTCCTCCCTCCGAACACGCCCCTGTCCCTCCCTCCCTCCCTCTGCCAGTCCCAATGCCTCCCTCCCTCCGAACACGCCCCTGTCCATCCCTCCCTGCCTCTGCCATGGCCTTCATAGCCAACTGTTCCCGCTCAAATTCGCCTGACAAAGAAAGTGCCCCAAACCTTTGAGTCTCTAGCCTACAAGTACCATTCCTTTGCTCCTTGGTGTCCTCACTCACTTGAGTAGGCGGAGGGCTTCAGTCCTTTTGAGGCCTTTTAATGGCTCACAACGTGAAGTGGGACGTCACATACCCCGCCGACGTAAATGAACGTCACACACCCACTATGAGGTCAGTGGCCTAAAGATGATGCATTTCTCTGAGTGTACAGAGGGATGGCACTGTCATCCCACATAGCTTACCACACCTGTGTTCTGGGGATCCGCACCCCTGCAAACGCATGCCAAATCACCAGGCCTTTTTCATCGCACTGTGGAGATAGCGTTAAGGAAGAGTCGTGTTCAGTGCTCAGTGCCAACCAGGCCTTCTCCCCCTTGTCTGCCTGACCCTGCACCTGTTGTTCTGGCCCTCAGCTCCGCTGGAGCTGCCTCCCTCCCTCCGAACATGCCCCTGTCCCTCCCTCCTTCCCTCTGCCAGTCCCAATGCCTCCCTCCCTCTGAACACGCCCCTGTCCTGTCCTCCCTCCTTCCCTCTGCCAGTCCTGATGCCTCCCTCCCTCCGAACACGCCCCTGTCCCTCCCTCCCTCCCTCTGCCAGTCCCAATGCCTTCCTCCCTCCGAACACGCCCCTGTCCATCCCTCCCTCCCTCTGCAAGTCCCGATGCCTCCCTCCCTCCAAACACACCCCTGTCCCATCTTCCCTCCCTCTGCCAGTCCTGATGCCTCCCCTCCGAACACGCCCCTGTCCCGTCCTCCCTCCCTCTGCCCGTCCCAGTGCGCGCACAAACACTTGCACACACACACATCTCAGAAGAGACTGATTTATTTCAATCATCCCCGTGCACGATGTTGGTGTTTAACCCAACATCTGCTTACTGAGCATTGCTCAGCGGCTGAGCCTCGGGTGACTTCTTAGATGATTCCGAAGTCTCGGGCTTCACGGCCGAGTTTAAGGCAGCCGGGGTCCCGCACGAGGTGCTGGGGGCCTCCCGGTCCTTCTTGGCCTTGGCTGGCACATTTGGACTGATTTTCGTGTTCAGATAGTAATAAATTTGGACGGGCTTTGACCCCCTCCCTTTCTTCGGTTTCACGGTAGGACGGCGCAGTTTGGGACGGACTATTTTTCTCCCTCGCACAGGTCCTCTACGCTGCTGTCTGCCTTTGGGCCCTGGAGAGACAGCAGGGAGATCAGAGAAGGGCTTTGGGTTGGGAAACAGGGTGCAGGAGGCGTGGGACTAGGGGCTTCATGGAAAGGGTGTGGGCTGAGTGGAGGTTTGTGTCCGGCGAGGACAAGGTAGGAGTCTTGGGAGCGAGGGGCTGGGGGGAGAGGAGGAAGAGTTGGGTGGGTCCACTCACCTTGTCGAGGCACCTGGACGCGGGCTGAGGGGGCCTTCCTCTTCCTGTCCACATTGGTGCTTGCAGCTTGTGGTGGGGAGCTTGCCTTTTCCATCGTGGCTCTGTCCAGCCGTCTGGCCCTGGCCCACCGCGTCGCCCTATTTATAGTCTCCTGGGTGGGGTTGCGTCACAAACTTAGGCATTGTTCTGTCAGCATGCTACCCTCCAGGTCATCCGACCCTGACCAGGGAGGGGCTTAGACATCACAATGCACCACCTGCACATGACCATGGGTGGGGCTGGGGGTTCAGATGAGGGGGTCACGGCAGTGTGGGTAGAGACAGAATGGCACTACTGAGAGCTTGCCCATGCTGACATGTGCCTCCTCCTCAGCAATCTATGTTAAATTCTTTTGCTGTTGTAGTAGTAGTACTTATTTGCATGCATTTCATAAATACAACTTTAGGAACGTAGTAATTCTTCCCACTCAGTCACCCTCCCACCCAAACTCTCACCTCTCTTCATCTTCCCTCTTCTGTTCCCACTCTTATTTCTTACTAAGATCTATTTTCAATTAACTTTATACACAGAAGATTGACTCTATCCTAGGTAAAGGGTTCAACATTTTGTATGAGAAAGAAAAAGAAAAAAACCTGTTCCTCAACAGTCCAGACAAGAGCTGTTCAAAGTCATTGCATCTCAGAGGTAATTTTACTTTTTTTTTAAAGAAATTTAATTACCTTTAAAGAACCCAAGAATGACACATCTCTTGCAAGCACTTAGACATAGCTATAAGTTATGAGGCATAAGAATATCCTCCACTTAATACACTAAAACGAAGTAACACTTTGAGAACAAGTTTCACTATTAACTCTCATAATACAACTCTTAGAGGACATGGGAAGTTAGTGCACAGTGACTCCTGCCATAAATTTAAAAATTAGCACTCTTGTTTATGATGTCAGTGATCACCTGAAGCTCTTGACATGAGCTGGCTTGTCTATGGAAACCCTTTGGATCCACAAACTCCTTCAGTATTTTAAAAAGGTCATAAGCAAAGTGGAAGTTCTCTCCTCTCTTCAGAGAAAAGTGCATCCTATTTTGATGGACATTTCTTTCTGCTGTAGTCTCACACACAAAGGTCCTTCATGTAGAACATTTTTTTTGCCACAGTGTCTTGGCTTTCCATGCCTGAAATGCTCCCATTTCAGGATTAGGTGTAATTAGGTGCCATTCTAGAATTCCTTAACTGCTGATTCTGAGGCCAGAGTGCTAATTAAAGTGATTGTCATTCTATGAGTCTGCTGAATGGACTGTTTCCCATGTTGGTGAATACACTCCCTTTTAATTCTATTATTATTACCAAGCACTTAATCCTATTTATATGATCACTTTAACACTTGATCCTATCAATATGATCACTTGTTAACACTTAATCATACCCCTATGATCTGTATAACACTTAAAATGCTCTTTTTACCACCCAGCTTAAGGGGATTTGGGGTCTCATTGCAAATTTTTGAACTGTACCCTTAGAAGTAAGTCTGTAGGAATGCATAACTATAGTTAAAACTTCATACATTTCAAAAATTACAACTTTAGGATCATGGTGATTCTTCCCACCATGCTCACCCTCCCACAGACACTCCCACACCTCTTCTTCTTCCCTCTCTTATTCTCACTCTTATTCTTTACTAAAATCTATTTTCAATTAATGTTATACACATATGGTTAACTCTATCTTAATAAAGAGTTTATGATTAGTATGAAAGAAAAAAATAGTAAAAGAAATAAAAGAAAAGA
Source organism: Lepus europaeus (assembly GCF_033115175.1). Lineage (NCBI taxonomy): Eukaryota > Metazoa > Chordata > Mammalia > Lagomorpha > Leporidae > Lepus > Lepus europaeus. Next base: position 11,832,143 of record NC_084850.1, read on the forward strand.
AAAGCTGTTGCTCAACAGTCAAGACTAAGGCTGTTCAAAGTCATTGATTCTTAAAGTGTCAATTTCACTTCTAAAGGTAGTCTTTTAGGTGCTCTGTTAGTTATCAAAGGTCATTGAGAACATACGATATTAGTCTCTTTGGGACTGACTTATTTCACTAAGTATGATGTTTTCCAGTTTCATCCACTTTGTTGCAAATGGCCGGATTTCTTTTTTTTTTAACCACTGTGTAGTATTCCATCATGTACATATTCCATAATTTCTTTTTCAGTGTTCAGTTGACAGGCATTGGGGTTGATTCCAATTTTTTGTTATTGTGAATTGAGCTGCAATAAACATGGAGGTATATAGATAGCTCTTTCATATGCTGATTTCATTTTCCTTGGGTAAATTCCCAGGGGTGGGATGGATGGGTCATATGATAGGTTTATTTGCAAATTTTTGAGGTATATCCATACTGTCTTCCACAGTGGCTTTACCAGCTTACATTGCCACCAGCAGTAGGCTAGTGTACCTTTTTTCTGCACATCCTCACCAGCATTTGTTGTCTGTTGGTCTGTTGATTTCTGTACGAAAACCATTCTAACAGGGATGAGGTGAAACCACATTGTGGTTTTGATTTGCGTTTCTCTGATAGCTAGGTATGCTGAATATTTTTTCATGTGTTTGTTAGCCATTTGGATTTCTTCTTTTGAAAAATGTCTGTTTAAGTCCTTTGCCCATATCTTAAATGGTATGTTTTGTTGTTGTTTCTTAATTTCTTTATATATTCTACTTATTAATCTTTTATCAGTTGCATAGTTTGCAAATAATTTCTCCCATTCTGTCAGTTGTCTCTTCACTTTGCAGTGTTTCTTTGGCAGTACAGAAGCTTCTCAACTTGATGTAATTCCATTTGTCAATTGTGGCTTTGATTGACTGTGCCTCTGGGGTCTTTTCCAAGAACTCTTTGTCTATACCGATGTCTGTAGGGATTCCCAATGTTCTCTAATAATTTCATGGTATAAGGTTGTAGATTTAGGTCTTTAGTCCATTTTGAGTGGATTTTAGTGGAAGGTATAAGGTAGGGGTCTTGCTTCATGCTGATGCATGGGGTGATGCAGTTTTGCCCAGAACCATTTGTTGAAGAGACTGTCCTTGCTCTTGATTTTAATTCCTTTGTCAAAGATAAGTTGGTTATAGATGCTTGGATTGGTTTCTAGAATTTCTATTCTGCTCCATTGGTCTATCCATCTATTTTTGTACCAGTACCAGGAAGTTTTGATTATAACTGCTCTGTAGTATGTCTTGAAATCTGGTATTATGGTGCCTCCAGATTTGTTTTTGTTGCAAAAGATTTAGCAACTCGGTTTCTTCTGTGTTTCCATATTAATTTCAGCATTTTTTCTATACCTAAGAAGAATGGTATTTTGATTGCAATGACATTAAATATGTTAATTGCTTTTGGCAGTATGGACATTTTGATGATATTGATTCTTCCCATCCATGAACAGGGAAGATTTTTTTTTAAATCTTTTGTATCTTTTTCTATTTATTTCTTTAATATTTAATAATTTTCATTATAGAAATCTTTGATATCCTTGGTTATTTTTATTCCAAGTATTTTATTTTTTTGGTAGCTATTTGAATGGGATTGATCTTAGAAGCTCATTCTCAGCAGTGGCATTGTCTGTGTATACAAAGGCTATTGATTTTTATGTGTTGATTTTTATCCTTCTAGGTTTCCCATTTTGTTAGCATATAATTCTTTGTAGTGATTTCTGATGATTCTTTTTATTTCTATGGTGTCTATTGTTACATTTCCTTTTTCAGCTCTAATTTTATTAATTTGGATCTTCTCCCTAATTTTTTTCATTAGTTGGGCCAATGGTGTGTCAATTCAATTTTTTCAAAAAACCAGTCCTTCTTTTTGCTGATCTTTGTATTGTTTTATTGATTTTGATTTTGTTAATTTCTTCTCTATCCTTAATTATTTCTTTTCTCCTAGTTTTGGGTTTAGTTTGCTGTTGTTTTTCTAGGCCCTTGATTTACATTGATAACATATATTTGGTGCCTTTTTTTTTTTTAATTTTTGACAGGCAGAGTGGACAGCGAGAGAGAGACAGAGAGAAAGGTCTTCCTTTTGCCGTTGGTTCACCCTCCAGTGGCCGCCGCGGTAGGCGCGCTGCGGCCGGCGCACTGTGCTGATCCGATGGCAGGAGCCAGGTGCTTATCCTGGTCTCCCATGGGGTGCAGAGCCCAAACACTTGGGCTATCCTCCACTGCACTCCCTGGCCACAGCAGAGAGCTGGCCTGGAAGAGGGGCAACCGGGACAGGATCGGTGCCCCAACCGGGACTAGAACCTGGTGTGCCGGCGCCGCAAGGCGGAGGATTAGCCTGTTGAGCCACGGTGCCGGCTGGTGCCTTTTCAACTTCTTTCGTAGGCACTGTTTGCTATAAATTTCCTCTTAACATTGCTTTTGCTGTATCCCATAAGTTTTTATATGTTGCATTGTTGCTTTCATTTGTTTCCAGAAATTTTTTGATTCCTCTTTTAATTTCTTTAATGGCCCACTGTTTGTTCAGGAGCATGTTGTTCAGTCTCCATGTTTGCATATGTTCTGTAGATTCCTGAGTTCATTCCAACTTCATTCCATTGTGGTCAGAGAAGATGCTTTGTATGATTTTGATTCTTTTGAATTTGCTGAGACTTGTTTTATGGCCTAGTATGTGGTCAATAACTAGAGGAAATTCCATGCACTATTGAGAAGAACATGTATTCTGCAACTATAGGATGAAAAGTTCTGTAGATATCTGTTAGGTCCATTTGGTCTATATTGTTGATTAACTCTGTTGTTCCCTTGCTGATTTTCTGTCTGGTTGATCTGTCCATTGCTGAAAGTGTGGTATTGAAGTCCCGATTACCACTGTATTAGAGTGTATTACTCCCTTTAAATCCATTAACATTTCTTTTAAATAGCCATGTGACCTGTAATTAGGTGCATATATGTTTATAATAGTCACATCTTCCTGTTGAATTGATCCCTTAGTCAATATTCTTAGTCAGTAATTCTTTGTCTCTTTTGACAGTTTTTGTGTTAAAGTCTATTTTGTCTGATATTAGGATGGCTACACCAGATCTTTTTTGGTTTGTGTTATCATGGATTATCTTTTTCCATCCTTTCACTTTCAGTCCATGAGTATTAGTGTTGGTGAGATCTTTTTCTTGTAGGCAGCAAATAGATGGGCTTTCTTGTTCAGTCCATTCAGCCAATTTGTGTCTTTTAACTGGGGAGTTGAAGCCATTTAGATTCAAGGTGACTATTGATAAGCAACGATTTTGCTTTGCCATTTTTCCATTAATATTCCTATTTTTTACTTTGGATTTACTTTGTACTTTTACTGGGAGATTTTCTGCCTACCATCAGCTTCCTTCATAGTGATGTCCATACTTCTGTGTTTCTGTGTGTAGCACATCCTTAAGCATCTTTTTGTAAGGCTGGACAGGTGATGACAAATTCTTTCAATTTCTGTTTGTTATGGAAGGTCTTTATTTTACCTTTATTCATAAATGAGATATTGCAGGTTGCATTATTCTGGGTTGACAGCTTTTTTCTCTTTATACTTGGACTATATCTTGCCATTTTCTCCTAGCCTGTAGGGTTTCTTATGAGAAGTCCACTTGGTGTCTAATTGGAGTTCCTCTGAAAGTAATCTGGTGTTTCTTTTGTGCAAATTTTAGAATCTTTTCTTTATGTTTTACCCTGGAGAGTTTGACTACCATGTGTTGTGGTACACATCTTTTCTGGTCATGTTTACTGGGAGTTCTATGTGCTTTCTGTACTTGGATGTCCCTTTCTTTCTCCAAATTAGGGAAGTTTTCTGTTAATATTTTACTGAAAATGCCTTCTAATTCTTTCTTTCTACACCTTCAGGGACATCCTAATACATATATGTTGGGTCATTTGATAATATCTTATAGATCTCCAACAGTGCTTTTTAGTTTTTAATTTCTTCTTGTTGTTTTCAGTCTGACTATAAAATTTCCAGAGATTTGTCTTCTAGCTCAGATATTCTTTCTTCTGCTTCACCAACTTTGTTGTTAAGACTTTCCACTGGATTTTTTATTTGATCTATTGAATTATTCATTTCTAGTATTTCATTTTGATTTCTCTTTAAGTTCTCAATTTTATGGGAAAAGTTTCCATTTGTATAGTTTTCTTTATTTCGTGAATTGGCTTCTGATTGTTTTCTGAGTAATCTGATGATTAGTTTTTTAAAATTGTGTTTCTGGCATTTCCTCAATCTCTTAATCTTCACCTTCTAATATTTAACTATTGTCATGTTCATTTGGGGGGCTCAGAGTGTCTTCCTTATTCTTATTTCTTGAATTTTTGCCTTTAATTTGTCGTATTTGTAGAATTTTGTTTTGTCTGGTGTCTTTTATATTTGGTCTGTGTCTCTGTGGCTTAGTGGGACATACACACTTTCTGTGAATACCAAGAAGTGTGTGTTGGGTGTGGCCAGGGTGCTCTGTTCAGTATTCCCTGGTGGGGTGAGGATCCAGGGTAAGACCCCAGTTGAGTTTGGTAGCTCTCCACTGGTTAGCTGGATGGAGAGGAATGGTCACCTCTGTTGGTGCGACCAGCCCTTCTCACAGCTGATGGATGCCCAGGTGTTAGTCCCCAGTGCGCTCAGCACTCATCTGCATGCTTAATGAACTGTATATTTGATCTGTGGTGTCTTTTCTTGGAGCACAATTCCTTCTGTTATGAGCTGCTATAGGTAATGGAGGAGTTCGGAGAGTGTGGGGACACTCTGGTTTCCCAGGACCTAGCCACACTCTGTCTCTTATGCAGTCACTGTTTTCTCAGATTCAGCTCCCAAGACTCTCTGGGTCATGGATTATCAGTGGGACCACTCTGCCCCACTAGCCAGTCCTGTCTATAGGGAACTAAGGTGTTCCCAGAGCTGCTGTCTCTGTGTGGCCCTCCCAACCAGCTCTGGTGTCAGTTGGTGGGGGCGGAATTTTTTTCCCTCTGGTTTTAGATCCGTGGTGAATGTGAGCACAAAGTACCCACCCACTGCAGCCCCATTCACTTCTCAGTGGTGCTATATAGGTACGAGAGTCCTGCAGATGGCATTTCCCCTCTGTATTGGCAGCCCCCCACCCCTCCCATTGCCAGGGGGAAGGAATTCTGAGTTGTTGCCCTTGCTGATTGGTTGGGGTTTACACTGGGAGGTTTGGCAGCAGCTACCTGCCTATGTCAAAAAAAAATGGCATGAGCTCTCCACCCCCCCAGGGTGGCTGAAAGTCTCTGCTGTAGCAGGGAAGGAGTGAGAAGGAAAGAGACACACCGACTTGTTTTTTTCTTTCCACCTCTGCTGTCTTAGGATGTTCGTGTGGAACTCTAAAAACAGTTCACCAAGCTATCCTCCCCCTGTTCAGCAGTGCCATGGCCCATGGATTCCCCTCTTGCCTGGTTTGCTGGAGCAGGCATCTTCCTCCCAGGATCCAAGCTTTTGCTGTTTTTTGTTGTGTATTTGCTCTTTCTGAGCAGGTCTGGATTGTTTCTATTGCTTTTGCTGGGTCTCCTGTTGGGATTCTCCTGAAGCTTTTTCCTATGAGTATACTTTCTCCCTTTTTTAAAACATTAATTTTGCCCCGCATAAGTCAGGCCATCCTGTGGCTATTCCACTGTCTTGGAACCTCCATGTTAAATTCTTATCACTGCATGACATGTGAGAGGGTGTTTCCTCCAAATGTACAACTGACACCCCATTCAGTGGGTCATTCTGTTCTCTGACACCTCCCACCACTCTCTTTGTTTTCTATGTTTTGTCTGAAACTCTTTCAAGTAACCTGGCCATAGTTAAGTCTATGTGGATGGAGATGAGACTCATCTGCCTTTTCCCCTAATAATGTATTTGTGCACTTTGAAAACCACTCACTTCTTGCCAACTACCAGACACATTTCTATCCCACCTACTTTTCCCACTAATTACAGAGGTCTGCTCCTTTTTTGTTTGTTTGTTTTTAAGGAAGCAATCACTGTCTTCAAGCTGTCAGTTTTCGAGAAACAGACCTGCTCCAGTAGATTTGCTATCTTATTTAAAATCTGGGTGTGAGGCTATAGGTGTAGTACACAGTCTATAGTTTTAACAGGGTATAGGGTGATGAGGGAGATATTTTTGCAGTTGAAGTTCTACTGGTGTTTAAGGCAGGAAATCACGGTTTGAGACTGTTGAGTTCACAGGGGTGGGTGGAATGGTTGTTCCACGTTGTAGTTTCTGTCAACTGCAATATAAAAAGGCATCCAGATTGGAAAGAGAGAAGTAAAATTGCCTTTATAAGAAAGACAGCAAATGCAGAAAATCCCATCAATCTAAAAAATGCTTATAGCTGATTTTTGCAATGGCATTAGATGTACAATTACTATGCTTGTGTACTAGCAGTAAACACCTGGAAATTGAAATAAAAACAATACAATTTAAAATAGTTTTAGGAAGTATGAATTAAAATGGAATAATCTAGGCCGGCACCGTGGCTCAACAGGCTAATCCTCCGCCTTGCGGCGCCGGCACACTGGGTTCTAGTCCCGGTCAGGGCACCGATCCTGTCCCGGTTGTCCCTCTTCCAGGCCAGCTCTCTGCTGTGGCCAGGGAGTGCAGTGGAGGATGGCCCAAGTGTTTGGGCTCTGCACCCCAGGGGAGACCAGGATAAGCACCTAGCTCCTGCCATCGGAACAGCGCGGTGCGCCGGCCGCAGCGCGCTACCGCGGCGGCCATTGGAGGGTGAACCAACGGCAAAAGGAAGACCTTTCTCTCTGTCTCTCTCTCACTGTCCACTCTGCCTGTCAAAAAAAAAAAAAAGAAAAAAAATGGAATAATCTGACAGAAAATTTACAGAATCTGCCCATTAATAACTTTAAAGTATTGCGGATAAGTTAATGAAGATCTAAATAATCAGAGCCATAAACTTTTCCATCAGTCACAAGACTGAATATTGTTAAAATGTCAATTCTTATCTAATGAATTAGTAGAATCTATACAATCTAAATAAAAATTCAGAAGATATTTTTGTAGAAATTTGGAGACTGTTTCTAACATTCATATATAAATGTAAAGAACTTAGAATAGTCAAAGAAAATTTTCAAAAATAGAACAAACCTGGAGGAGTTACAATACATCATTTCAAGGCTTTACATTAACAACATTCAGGATAGTGTGGTATTTCCATAATTATATAGATAATTCAATTTAACTGAATAAAGTCCAGAAATGGATCTATGTGCATTGGCATACATAGATAAACAATTATTGATAAAGTTGCAAATGAAAATTAGAGACTAGAAAGAATAGTTTCATTGGCCGGCGCCGTGGCTCAACAGGCTAATCCTCCGCCTTGCAGCGCCGGCACACCGGGTTCTAGTCCCGGTCGGGGCACCGATCCTGTCCCGGTTGCCCCTCTTCCAGGCCAGCTCTCTGCTGTGGCCAGGGAGTGCAGTGGAGGATGGCCCAAGTTCTTGGGCCCTGCACCCCATGGGAGACCAGGATAAGCACCTGGCTCCTGCCATCGGAACAGCGCGGTGCGCCGGCCGCAAGCGCGCTACCGCGGCGGCCATTGGAGGGTGAACCAACGGCAAAGGAAGACCTTTCTCTCTGTCTCTCTCTCTCTCACTGTCCACTCTGCCTGTCAAAAATAAAAAAAAAAAAGAAAAAAAAGAAAAGAAAAAAAAAAAAGAATAGTTTCATTGGCAATTGGATCTATAACAATTGGACATTCATATGCAAAATGTATGCTTTGTTCCATATTTCATCAATCTATATCTATATTTATATATGTATTGATACATATATACCTATAAGAGTGATATCATTTTCTCTAAGAGTGATATCATTGCTCTCAGAGAGAAAGATAGCTTTCTTGTGTCTCTTCTTTTTTTAACTTACCTTTTACTTATTTATTTAATTGTGACAGACAATGAGAGAGAGAGAGAGACTCTCATCTGTTCCTTCATTCCTTAAATACCCACATGGCCAGGGATGGGCCAGGCTAAAGCCATGAACCAGAATCTCAATCCTGGAATCTAACATGGTTGACAGAAACCCACTTATTTGAGACATCACCACTGCATTATCTACCCCCAAAGCCCTAAAGGTTTTGATACTCATTCTAGTATCAACTCACAAGTCTAAAATCTGAATCCAAATATTGTCTAAGTCTGGTTGAATGAAATCTGAGGTATAATTTACACAGAGGCAAATTTTCTCTAGCTGCAAACCTGTGAAATCAGACACTTTATGAAAATCTGAAACCTAACACTACAAGTTCCATTTTATCTTATGGCTCCAGAATAATCTCTTTTGGTTCACAGTTCTCTTCTCTAAGTCCACTGGGATGGTAATTGCATCCCCACAACTCTATGAGTGAAATTACCTTTACACCACTGGGCCATAGACCTGTCCCTATGACTCTGGCTAGTGAAATCCTGTCACTTCCAAACCAAAGAAGCCTCACCCTTTGAATACTAAGAGTAACAGCCATTCCCCTGCACATATGGTGGGAGTGGTAGCATTTATAATCTCTTAATACACTTTGGGGTTATTCTTTTTTTTTTTTTTTTTTGACAGGCAGAGTGGACAGTGAGAGAGAGACAGAGAGAAAGGTCTTCCTTTTTGCCCTTGGTTCACCCTCCAATGGCCGCCACGGCGTACCGCGCTGATCCGAAGGCAGGAGCCAGGTGCTTCTCCTGGTCTCCCATGCGGGTGCAGGGCCCAAGCACTTGGGCCATCCTCCACTGCACTCCCGGGCCACAGCAGAGAGCTGGCCTGGAAGAGGGGCAACCGAGACAGAATCCGGTGCCTCGACCGTGATTAGAACCTGGTGTGCCGGCACCGCAAGGTGGAGGATTAGCCTATTGAGCCGCGGTGCCGGCCGGAGTTATGCTTACATTTTCTTGAAGATTGCCATATGTTTGTGCCCAAGTAGACCTATTATTTGATCATGTAAAATTCAAGAAGTATAAGAACTTTCATTCATTTCATTCTATCCTCTCATCTATTTCTCTTTCAATTCAAGTTGACAATGATTTTGCTCATATAAACTATGTGTATTTCTGGCTGCTGCTCAGTGACTCATTAAATTAATCCTTTATACCTGGATATATGTGTACACTTCAATTAAAATGTCAAAACTTAATTCACCAATCTAATGAGATTATTGTTCTTATAAAGAAAAACTCCAGAGAGTTCACAACCCACCAGCCAAGTGTGGACACAGATAGAAGGCATTTTCAAAAGGTAGGCCATAGATCTTCACCAGCTAATCTGCTGGTGCCTTGATCTTGGACTTCTGACACCAAAACAGAACAAAAACACAACACGCGCACACACACACACACACACTACAGACCTACCCTTCACAAATAAAGATTCAAAAATTCTCAACAAAATACTAGCAAACTAAATCCAAAACCACATAAAAAAATCATACACCACAATTAAGTGGGATTTATCCCAGAGATGCAGGGATAACTCAACACTGCAAATCAATAAACACAATAAATCACATCAACAGAATGAAGAACAAACTCCATATGATCATCTCAATAGATGTGTTAAAATTGTTTGAAAAACTTCAGGGGCCGGCACTGTGGCACAGTAGGTTAATCCTCTGCCTGTGGTGCCGGCATCCCATATGGGTGCCGGTCTAGTCCCGGCTGCTCCTCTTCCACTCCAGCTCTCTGCTATGGCCTGGGAAAGCAGTGGAAAATGGCCCAAGTGCTTGGGCCCCTGTACCCGTGTGGGAGACCAGGAAGAAGCTCCTGGCTACTGGCTTCGGATTGGTTCAGTTCCGGCCGTTGTGGCCATTTGGGGAGTGAACCAACAGAAGGAATACCTTTCTCTGTCTGTAACTGTCTGTAACTTTCACTGGCTATAACTCTACCTCTCAAATAAATAAATACAAAATCTTAAAAAAAAAAAAAACTTCAACATCCCTTCATGATAAAAAAGAAACCCTGCACATATTAGGTACAGAAAGAACACATTTCAAAATTATATGAGAAACCAGCAGTAAATATCATACTGAACAGGAAAAAGGTGGAAGCAGTTCCCTTCATATCTCGAATGGTACCAGGATGTCCACTTTTATCACTCTTATTTATTAAAATATCAGAAGTATTAGCAAGGACAATTAGGGAGGAGAAAGATACAGCATCAAAATTGGAAAAGAGGAACTCTAAGTATCCCTGTTTGTAGTGACATGATATTCTATATGGAACAACCTAAACATCCCACTAAAAATTTGTTACAATTGATAAACCAACTCAGTGAAGTTGCAGGTTATGAAATAAGCATACGAAACTTTTTATATGCTAATAAAGAAATCACCAAAAGAGAAATCAAGAAAAAATTGCCATTCACAATAGCCACAAATATCAAATATTTAGAAATAAATAGTTTTTAAAAAGAAGTGAAATATGTCTACAATGAAAATCCTAAAATATTGATAGCAGAAATCATCAAGGATACACAAAAAATTGGAAAGTTGACCCTTGCTCGTGATTTGGAAGAATTAAAACCATTAAAATGTCTTTACTACATATAGCAATCTACAGATTCAATGCAATCCCTTTCAAAATACTAGTGACATTTGTTACAGATTAATAAAAAAGTCCCAAAAATTCATATAGAACCACAAAGACTAAAAATATCCAGGTGCCAGCACTGTGGCATAACGGGTAAAGCCACCTCTGCAGTGCTGGCATCCCATATGGATGCTAGTTCAAGTCCCAGCTACTCCACTTCCGATCCAGCTCTCTGCTATGGCCTAGGAAAGCAGTAGAAAGTCCAAGTCCTTGGGCCCCTGGACCCACATAGGAGACCTGAAAGGTCCTGCCTTCTGGCTTCAGATCGGCTCAGCTCCAGCCATTTTAGGCAATTGGGGAGTGAACCAGCGGTTGGAAGATCTTTTTCTTTCTCTCTGACTCTCCTTCTCTCTCTATGTTAATTCTGACTTTCAATTAAACAAATAAATCTTAAAAAAAAAAAAAGAAAATGTGGTGCATATATACGATGGGATATTATTCAGCTCTAAAAATAATGAAATTATACTACTTAGAGCAAAATGGTTGGAACTGGCAGACCTCATGAAATAAGCCAGACCCAGAAAGACATATTTTGTATGTTCCCCCTTATATGTGTGATTAAAAAAGAAAAAAAAATAAAAAAAAAAAAGAAATGCTTGTGTTTATCAGTATTGCTGAAAAATAGTTTTATAAATAATTGTTTTATATTTTTGTTAAACCAATGGTTAAGAATGATGGTCTACTGTAAATTACTGACAACATATTATTTTAAAAATATATGGTATATGAGTGAAATAGACATCTTCTCATTTGATTATTAACATAGCACTTGCATATATTCCCACTGAACTATAGTTTTTTTTTTAACTTTTTTGTCTTTGAACTCTTTAATTAGTGGAGCATTTAGCATTTGACTATAATGTAAATTAAAAATGTGCTTTCTCAAAGAAAGAAAGAGAAGGGAGGGAGGTAAGAATCATTATATCCTCAGAATTGCATTCATGAAGTACATGGCATCTGTTCTCTTTGAATTAATATCACACTAACATGAGAAAAGAAAGAAAAAAATGGATGTGGCCGTTAAAGTGAAACATGAGGTATCCTCATGGTGATGAACTAATGTGATATTAATTGTATCAATATCAGTACTTTGGTTTTGCTATTACAGTATAGTTCTGCCAGAAGTTACCAGTGTTGGGAAGTGGTTAAAGGATAAAGGAGAATTAATCTGTATTATTTATTCAACTGCATATGAAATTAAAAGTCAATTTTTTAAAATGTAGATAACATTATTAACATGTATTAATTTTTTCATCATAAACTGTTAAAGAAATTACAGCCTGTGTACTTTAATATTTAAATCTAGCACACAATGAAAGTTGGAGTTAGTGGAGTGAAGAAACAAAAACAATTTAAAACCTATGCTTTTTCCATACAAAATGATAAACATGAACAAAAATACTTAAAATAGTATAAATTAACTTCCATTTGCCTATTGCCCAGCTTCAATATTCATCAACTCATGGTCAATCCTATTTTGTTTAATCCACTCCCACTTAATAAGTACTTAGGTGCCATAAATGCAATAAGAGGCTTAAATATATACAGTACAAGACATTGCAATAATTGTGTTTGCTATCTATTTTGTTATAACCTGAAAAAAATCAAGCAACCAGAAATCTGCATGTATTTACACCGAATTTTCCTACACAAGAGCTAAACTACACATTTGGGCAGACGGAGCCCATGTTTCAAACGGCTTGAAGCCATCAGTTTGCTTTTGTCGTCAGCCAAAATGATGATCTTCCATCCTGTTGTTCATTTCTCAAATACCCATGACAGCCAGGACTGGGCCAAGTTGAAGTCAGGAGCCAAGTACTCCACCCAGGTCTCCCATATGAGTGTCCGGACCCAAGTACGTGGGCCATCATCTACTGCATCTCAGGCACATGGAACTGGATAGGAAGTGGAGGAGCCTGACTCAATGAAATCGTTACTCAGCTATGGGATGCTTGGCACTGCAGGCAGAGGCTTTACCTGCTGCACCACAAAGGCAGCCATTCCAATTTCATTCTTAAGTGTTCTCGTTTGAACTGTACATTTTATGCTCATTGTCTACATATAGAAAATGTTGAAGCTTATCAAAATAACATTCAAAGAATAAAAATAAATTGCAATAATATATCTAGTGAGTAGTATATGCATGAACATTTCAATATTGCTGAATAATTTTGAAAAATAAGCATTTTTATGTACCAAATTGCCCTGATATTCAACCATAACTTCATATATGTTTTAGAATGGATTTTATAATTCTGAGTCATTCCCAAAAGGCTTTAGTTTGGCATACATATAAAGCTTTATAGGAGTTAACTCTTTTATAGTAATGTGATTTTTATCTGTAATGTGCCTATATTCCCATTATGCAAAAGCAAGCAGTTTAATCCTCACATAAGAGATGAGCAAGCCACATGAAGGAGGCCTTGTAGACAAATCACATCATTGAATTAAGCACAGTGCTAACGGTAGTGGCTACTCCACTCACATAAAATCCAACTGCTACAATGCATGGTTCTAGTACCCAACAACTGTAAAGTGTTTTACAATCAACTTTCACAAGCCTGTATCAGATCATTGCAAGGAGCACAAGTTGAAATAGTTAGGACCTTCTTTTTAACCATAAAATAAATTCACCCACTCAACATTTACAGAATACATTACATATCCTACTTCTATCCTAAGCATTAGAGATACTGAGATGCATAGAGCAGAATTATAAGTTTAATTGGTTACAAAGTTAGATGAGGAGTACATTTGGAGCTGTGAGTTTCTGAGGATTTTGATTTTTTTCACGAACTACAAGTATAAATTACAATTTATAGTTTACCCTCTAGAATCTGTCATTTTACTCATGCATTTTGTCAAGAAATACTGAGTGTCTCTTCTGTTCCAGGCCCCATTCAGGGTGCTAGAAATACATTAAAGGCCCTATTCTCAAGGAGCTGACAGCCTAGAGGAAGGACGCAGAAAATAGAGAAAAGCAAACAAATGCAACATATTTCAATTTATGAAAGGTGCTATGAAAAGAAACTAATTAAGAATAAAAGGAAATTATAGGAATTGAGGTATTGGGCTACTTTATACTTGGGTAGGGAAAGCTGATTTCCAAAAAAGCTTTTGAGAAGAGACCCAAAAAACTGTTGGCGATATGAAGTAAGAATTTCCCAAGAAATGAAAATGTGCTTTCTATATTCCTGAAAACAATATGCACATGAGTGCCACTGGGAGAGTGAACTAGTGTAGTGTGAGAGATGTCAGCTAGAAAAGAAGTCAGATGGGTAGCAACACAACAGGCTATGTTGGACCTATGAGGGATAATACAAAAATTGGATTTTGTTCAAAGCATCGATAGAAACAGTTATATGATTTTGAGCAGAGAAGTTACATGGTCTCTTTTAGATTTTTAAGGGATCACTCTCCCTGCTGCACTGAGAATTATAGGGAAGTAGGTAAAGGACAAGGGTTGAAACTGTGAGACCAGGTAGGAGGTTAATGCAATGGTTGAAGCAAGTGATTGTGCTGGCTTGAATTAGGATGGTAGCAGTGGAGTTAGTGAAACGATTCAGGGGTAGCTCATCAAGATAGAGACAGCAGGATTTGCTTGACAGATTGGGCATTAGGGTGCAACTAAATTTTTCCCTGAACTATTGAAAAATGAAGTTGTTACATACTAAGATGCAGAAGACTGTAAGAGTATATAGCTAGGAGACAGAAGTCAAGGGTTAGGCATTGGGTATATGAGGTTGGTGTTTAGCTATGTAAATGGAGATATAAATTAGACAGTCTACTATGTGAAGCTAGAGTTCAGGGGAAAGGTCTGGACTTCCACTTTGACTATGACCCTATCGGAATAAGATCAAAGTCAGCGAACTCTAAAGGCTTCCATAGCCCTGACAACTCATGACTAGAGCCTAGGGAGATTACTGATGCCATGAACAGGGGTGTCAAATTGTTAAGTCAGCAACAGGAGTCACTGTGTACTTACACCCCATGTGGGATCTGTCCTTAATGTGTTGTCTAATGTGAAGTGATGCTATAACTAGTACTGAAACAGTATTTTTATACTTTGTGTTTCTGTGTGGGTACAAACTGATGAGGTCTTTACTAATTATATACTGAATTGATCTTCTGTATATAAAGATAATTGGAAATAAAAAAAAAACAACCTGGTGTTAAATTGGAAATGGCATAGAAAATTAATTAATTTTAAAAAATATTATGTAGGATCTCTGTCTTTAATGTGCTGTACACTGATATTTAATGCTATAACTAGTACTCCAACGGTAGTTTTTTCACTTTGTGTTGCTATATGGGGCAAACTGTTGAAATCTTTACCTAATATATACTAAACTGATCTTCTGTATATAAAGAGAATTGAAAATGAATCTTGATGTGAATGGAAGGGGAGAGGGAGCGGGAAAGGGGAGGGTTGCGGGCAGGAGGGAAGTTATGGGAGGGGGAAGCCATTGTAACCCATAAGCTGTACTTTGGAAATTTATATTCATTAAATAAAAGTTTAATAAATGAAAAAAATAAATTAGAATAAAAAAAGATTTTAGAGTTCTTCACATACAGATGACATTTCAAGTCATGAGAATGGATAAATTCACAAGGTAGTTAAATAGAACACTGAGAGACTGAAATGGAATAGCCAGTATGTATAGGAGAAAAGCCAGGAGAGAGTAACACCTCAAACTTTAAATACAAAGGGTATTTAGGAGAGAAGGAGTGATCAACTATGTCAAAGAGTATTTTATCCAATAATCATTTAATAAGGCCTCAGTCTTTCCAGGCATATTACCAAAGGTGAAAAAATGCAGTTCTTGTCTGGGGGAGTATACTGACCACCATGCAAGATGGACAAATAAGCAAGCTTATGTAGACAATGCTAATAGAGTCACATGCACAACTTACAACCAGAATATGTGCTTTCTAATACATGCTTTTCCTCTCAAACCCTTACAGGCAAAGGATTGGTGTGAATTATTTTTTATTAGTGCAGTGCATAGACTGATTGCTGCCAGGGTTGTATTGAGTGACATTATAAGTTTTATTTCCTAATATGTAAGTTAAGTGTAAACCAGGTCTCTTGGGATCAACTTTTTTTTAGACTAGGCAAAGTATTGTTAGAATCATGGAAGGTATTGGTATTCATATTCTCCTACTTCTTATTCAAGCTAGAATGAAACATTGATGATAAGTGTAAAACTATATGCTGGTCTAAATATATGGAAGCAGCAGACTGGTGTTCTTTCTCTAAAGCAATTGATGTTCCTTAGGGACACCTCCCCAAGGATGTGGGAGTCAATCAACAGAATTAGCAATATACAGTTTCTAATGGAAGCTGCCTATGTACTTCAGCACCTTGTCTATTTTGATTCAGTTTACTCAAATGGTCAATTCAGTTATAAAATCTTCATTTTCCTGGCGTTGTTTATCCATCTGTAGACAGGATCACATGATTGCTCTAGTGGATGTGTTCATTTAAGTGCTCCTTTTCCTGGTCTTTGTCTCATAGTGTATACTCATTAGTGTGATAAGATAAAAGTGTTTCCTTAGAGGATATAGAGTAGAGGAGTTCAAATGACATACTCTAGAGCCAAATTATCTTGGTTTGAATATGCTTTCATTAGTCACTGGTTGGATGATGCTGGGTAAGTTGCATGATTTCTCTAAATATTACTTTCTTCATCTGTAACATGAGAATAATATTAGATGGCTTATAAGGTCAGGGTGAATATTAAATATATTACTTATGTGATTTACACAAGTGATTTACTTAAGTGATTTACAGCATAGTAGTGAAATATAAGTGCTTGCTATTATCACCTGGCTCCACTCCACCAGTCAGCCTTCACCAGTTGTCACTTGCAAACATGTAGCCTCCCTCCAGCCAAGCTACTCAGAGAGAACAGCAGAGAATCAGCCAGGAGAATGTCCCATTGATCCAAGCAAGAGCTGATGGTGCCAGAGGAGATGGAAAAAAAGTAACTTGACTCAGACAATTTTTGAAAGTTGAATTGACAGTTTAACCTAATGAATTAGATGTAATAGAATGAGAAAATGAGTAGTTAAAAATAACTAAAAATGTTTAAAGCTTCTTGCCTGGAAAAACAGCATAACAAAATAAGTCACTAGAGAGAAGAAAAGGTACTCTGCTAGGGAACATTATAGATTTTGAATGTTACCAGCTGGATAATGTATCTGGAGTTCAGAAGGAGATGCCAGAGTTGCAGATAAAAATCTGAGAATCACCAATATGTGGATACTATTTAAAGTGCAAGGCCATGGAAACCATTGAGGTTATCTATGGGCTAATAATAGCATGTGTCTTTGGGGACTATGTAAGTATTATATGAGTAAGCCTATATAATGTTCTTGGCACCTAGTAAGTGTTCAATCTAAGATTGTTAGTATTAAGAATAACTTATTGCAATGATGGAAATTATGTAACAATCTCTATTGTTATTTAGAGATGTGCCTCCAGACATGTCCCCTACCCTTGGCACACATAAAAATGACAATATATGGATAACCACTGGTGGAAACTTCACTGCCTCTGGAATCAGGTTTAGATTCTGCTCATTTGCTACCAGGGATATGGAGCTAAATATCTCTGGCTACAGAAATCTATTCTCAGTACAATATTGCATTAAAATGTCTGGGAAATTCTAGTCTGCAGCTTTAATACTTCAAGTATGAGAGGGGGAGTCTTCAAAAAGTTTGTGGAAAATGTATATTAATTAAAAAAAACTCATCGATTTCAAAAATGTTTTACACCAAAATAAACTTATCTTTTAATTCAGTTTTCCATAAACTTTTTATAATACATGTGCATCATGCAGGTACCAATAATGTGGGCATCACCAAGCTGCTTGTTTTCTAATGCATGTTCTTGGGCTCAAGAATCTGAATCTGAATTTTTAGAGGATCACCAGATTATTCCTGAATATCTTCATGTTTTAGAAGCACTAATTTATAGGATTGTTGTGCAAATCTTACAAAAATGTATGTGTTTTAACTAATAATGGAAACTTCAACTTGAAGGAGTTATTTGTTCTTTTATTTTTGCTTTCAACACAATGCACATTTTGTGTCTGTTATGTGCTAGGCACATGGAGAAATTTGCAAATTGGCCTCTGCTTAATAGGGAAAAAGTCTGGGTTTTATTGTTTGTTTAATTAAGTGATTTCCATTTTACAACAATATTTTATACTCACATTGTGACCATGGTTTTGCATGATGACTGGCCTGGGGCCATCACTTAACCTTGCAACTGTGACAATCGATCTCAAGGGTGAAGTTCATGGTGGGAAACTTGACACCTCACTTGTGACCACATTAATGTTTGTTATTGAACTGAGAAAATTCTATTTGGCCTGGGATAATGACTGAAGCACATTGAAGAATTAAAGCGTTACCCTCTAAATTTGGTTTAGCTAGAAGGAGAATATGGTTAAGTCAGGTCTGCACAAAAGCACATTTCTTCCCAAATCAACATTTTATTTCCTGAATTACCCAGTTAATGTTATTATTAAAAAAAATTATTTTTCTCATGTATATAATGCCAAAGGCTAAATTAACTTTTGTGACAACAGCCAATTATATTTTGATATTAAAATTTTAAAATCAATGTAATAGATTTAATTGAAATTTATTATTATTTTAATTGAACATATTTATAGGGTACAGTCTGGTAAGTCAACATGCATTAAGATCAAGTCACATTTCAATTTGCATCTCTTTAAACATTTAAAATATTTTTGGGGTCCGGCACCATGGTGCACTGGGTTAATCATCCTGAGACGCCAGCATCCCATATGGGTGCCGGTTCTAGTCCCGGTTGCTTCTCTTCCAGTCCAGCTCTCTGCTGTGGCCTGGGAAAGCAGTAGAAGATGGCCCAAGTGCTTCGGTGCCTGCACCCACATGGGAGACCAGGAAGAAGTATCTAGCTCCTGGCTTCAGATCGGCACAGCTCCGGCCATAGAGGTCTTTTGGGGAGTGAACCAATGGAAAGAAGACCTTTCTCTCTGTCTGTCTCTCTCACTGTCTGTAACTCTACCTGTCAAATAAATAAATAAAATATTTTTAAAAAGTTACCTGTTAAAAACAATAAAATAAAGCTTTTGATGAATAATAATTGAATATATTTATAGAGTACAATGTGTACTGATAGAGCAATTAAGACTTCCTTTTTTTTTTTTTTTTGTCATTACTTTCTCTGTTTGGAAACATCTAAATTTCCTTCTATAACAATTGGGAACTCACTCCTCTGGCTTGACTCAGGACAATGGATATTGAACAAAAGAAACAATCCCAATAGACATTTCAGAGCCAAAGGAGTTCAGGAACTAAAATGAGTGTTCAAGTGCAAATATCATCTCAGAAAGACCAGCAGAAGCTTGATAGAAAATTCATTTTCTGCAACTAAAATAACCTGAGGAGCAAGTAGGAAAGGAATGTGTTTGCATGTGTGGCTGCCTAGGGTGGAGCAGACTCTGGACACATTCCTTATTCCTTCAATGGTATAGAAAATCGTTTCATTATAATACCCATAGTCTTTTCTATATATGGTCAAGTGGTTTTCAGTGGGCAGAGAAGGTGTTTGAATAAGATAGATCTACTGTGTCTTTCAAATCAGTCATTCCGGGATTCTATTTGTAGGTTCCATAGTGTCTTATAGATGTACACTCTACAATGTTTATGGTAATATGACTATTACAGTTTGAAGGATCACGTACCACGTGGGAAAGAACCTGAGAATCATACATATGGCTGGTTAATATATATGATACGTTCAGATGATCTTGCAGGGTCAAAATTGCCCCAAGGGAAAAGTTAACAAGAGGCTCCCTGTATAAAGAATAGGCAGTGAGGCCCTGGGTTTAGAAAAAGCCAGTCACCAGCTTACTCTAACTATGGTTCAATGTCCTTTCTCTCTTGGAGCCTCAGTTGGCCTATTTTTCAAAGAAGATATGGACTAAATGAATTCAAGAAGCCCTACTGACTCTGACATTCTGTAATCCTAGGAAAGCTGAAAGTGTCAATCTGAATTTCAGGAAGTGTCATGTCAAAGATTTCTAAAAATATCTCTACAACCCAAGTTTCAACAGATATTATTCTCAAAATAGTTATTTTTTTAAATCACTGAAGGAAAGAGACATAGGATACCAGAGTAATAAAATTCTGAATTGAAAACTTTGAGGAAGAGAAATTGGATGAAGTCCTCATTCCCATGACCCATCCTTTCTAAGCATACCAGGCTAAGACCTAGTTGTATACAGGGCAATGCATTGAAGAGAGATGATTCTGGATGTTCACTTTACCATGCTGTGGAGACAGCCTTCAGTACCATGACCAATCAGAAATCAAAAATAGATTAAAAACATTTTGTACATTGAAACTACATACTATGAAATAAAAGTATGACATTTTAAATTATCTGTACAAATTTCAAGAGAACAGTTAGCATGGTCTTTAATTGGCTATCTATGTTCACTGTGCATTTTCAGATAAGAGAATATGGCAGTGATTTCCATTTCTGTAGAATGACTTTTATCAGGACTTGCCATCCTAATTATAATTTTTCCTCAAATACTTAAAAATGCATATAAATCACTGAATACATTTCCTATTCTGCTTAATATTCATGCACTAAGAAATCATAAATTATAATATGAAATTGAATAACAATAAAATGACCAAGATCTACTAAAATTAAATGTAAATATTGAACATGCCTTAGGTTTTCATTTTAAGTAGTTAAAAATAACACTAACTCATACTTATAGAACTATGGAAATCCATTAGCCAAACACCAGGAAAAACTTGAAATGAGTTACATCTGCTTACAGCATCTCACTTTTTATATTTATCTTTTAAAGTTCTTTATTCTTAGGTGTGTAATATTGATAAAGAAATTTTTTGGCTTAAAATTGGCTCCTGCTCTGTCACTGCTCTTGGCTGTGTGACATCTGAAATATCACTAAACTTCTCAGACCTTCTGTTTCCTCAGACATAAAAGGAATAATTCCTCAGACATAAAAGAAATACTAAAGCTTATTTCATGGGAGTGCTGAACTAAATAATTTGTAGTAAAAGATCTTTCAACAGAGTAAAACACCTGAAAACTTGCTCACAGTGAATTGGTTATTTAAAATTGTGCAACAAACCATGCCAAGTTCTCTGGTTTAATACAAGGATTTTACTGTCTTTTCCTGCATCTAAGCTATAGCAATTTGGGAAGGGCTTAGCTGCAAAGTTCTGGCTTGGGTTTTATCACATAGCTTTGGGACCTCTCCATGTGCTATCTCCAGGTGAGCTAGTTTGGGTTTCTTCATAGCATTGCAGTCTTGGGGCAGTTCTATTATTTTCATAGTGATTGGAATATCCTAAATTAGGCAGAAGTACATGACATATATATATATATATATATATATATATATATATATAAAACCAAGTTTTGAAAGTCACATAACATTTCTGGTGGTCAAGCCTATCACAAAGACCCAAATTAAGGGAAGGGTCATATACCCCTTATTTATGAGGGTACTTTAGAAAGTGGACAGAGAGCAAAATTTTAAAAAAAATAAGCTTATTTGGTGCAAAAAATAAAATTCATGCCAAGTTTATTCATCATATGCATTTCCCTAAACATTTTGATGACCCAAATAACATTCCTGGTGTGTCAAATTTACACAGTAACAAGAGCATATTGAATAAGAGATGTTGCTGTGATCACCTTAGGAAAATACAATCTGCCATAGAAAGTATTTAAACAGAATTTTCTATTTTGGTGGTTAGAGAGATATGTTAAAGGTCTCATTCTCCAATAAAATCACTCCTTTAAGGTCTGATCCAATTGATAAATTTAGATTGACATTAATATATGCTACAATTTCCTCTTTAAAAAAAAGATTTATTTACTTGAAAGTCAGAGTTACAGATACATAGGGAGAGACACAGACGGTTCACTCCCCAGATGGCCTCAATGGCCAGGGATGCACCAGGCCAAAGCTAGGAGCCAGGAACTTCATCTGCGTCTCCTACGTGGGTAGCAGGGGCCCAAGAATTTGGGCCATTTTCTGCTGCTTTTCCTAGGCCATTAGCATCTAGCTAGATAAGAGGTGGAGCATCCAGGACAAAGCAGCTACCATAATGGGATGCTGGCATCACAGGAGGTGGCTTTACCCACTATACCCCAATGCTGGCCCCTCTCCTTTAAATTTCCAAGAATAATGTTTAATACATTATAGAACATTTTCTCTGCATCAGACAACATTCTGGATGCTTTATGCATATTTTTAATATCCTTACTATGATTTTGTAAAATAGGGAGCATTCTCATTTTACTAAGTAATCTGAGTTTCAGAGAAGTAAATAACTTGTCCAGGTCACAGAAATCAAACTGGGATAAAACTATCTCTCCTTTGACTATGTTATGTGACCTGTATCTCTTTAATAGTAAATACTTAATACACACACACACACACACTTAATCTTCACTCAATCCTGTATCATAATGAATATTAATATCTCCATTCTATAGATGAAAAAAATGAAGTACATAGAAATTTATAGTTTATCCAAAACCAGATAGCG
This sequence comes from Lepus europaeus, assembly GCF_033115175.1. Lineage (NCBI taxonomy): Eukaryota > Metazoa > Chordata > Mammalia > Lagomorpha > Leporidae > Lepus > Lepus europaeus. The sequence continues at coordinate 11,854,376 of NC_084850.1, forward strand.
AGTAAATGGTGGAGCCTAATTTCACACTAAAATGTATCTGGGCTAAAAATTTAGCATAAATTGACTTTTAAAGTTATTTTTGTTTGAGTGGTGGCATGGGTTTACAACGAACATTTGGCAAAGGAGCAAGCTATAACATGATAAAAGAAACTATTCAAAAAGTGTGTTATTGCTTGACAGGGTCACAGTGGTGGTGGCAGCATGGGAGGACTGGCAAAGCACAAAAGCCAAGGTCTAGCTATGTTCAAATTGTCCCAGGTGAGTCTTAATAAGATGCTGATGATCAAAACTCATCATATATCACTGTATTAACAAAATATTCTGTGATAAAGAAGAAAAATATAGGTCTCAACCAAGCATGATGAGCATAGTATGTTTTTTTTTTTAATTTTTATTTGACAGGTAGAGTTAGACAGTGAGAGAGAGACAGAGAGAAAGGTCTTCCTTCTGTTGGTTCACCCCCCAAAATGGCCGCCACTGCCAGAGCTACGCCGATCCAAAGCCAGGAGCCAGGTACTTCTTCCTGGTCTCTGATGCGGGTGCAGGCACCCAAGCACTTGGGTCATCTTCTACTGCCTTCCTGGGCCACAGCAGAGAGCTGGACTGGAAGAGGAGCAACCGGGACTAGAACCCAGAGCCCATATGGGATGTTGGCACCGGAGTCAGAGGATTAACCAAGTGAGCCAGGGCGCCGGCTCACTCTTAGTATGTTATTGCCACTTTCCGTCAGATGGAAGCCAGGCATTTTCCTTTATTATGTATTGCCATTATGCAGACATTTATAAACTAAGCTCCAAATATTTTTGCTTTATCTGTACAGAAGCAATATCACACAGCAAGTGTATGTTTTTTGCCCTTAACCTTTGTAATGCAGGTAGAGGAAAAAGTCATTATTTGCATACTTTCATTAATACAAGAGACTGGAAATTCAACTGGAAAGTAAGTGAATCAACAACAGATGCAAACAAAGGTTTCATTCTGCATTCTTAAAGTGATCTTTCCAAATAGAGCAGCTATCACTTGGGTTGCCCACATCCCATGTCTGGCTGCCTGGTTCGAGTCCTGGTTCTTCCACTTCTGACACAGCTCCTTACTAATGGAATCCCTGGGAGGCAGCAGATAATCACTATGACTAAAGTACTTGGGTCCCTGTCACACACATGAGAGATCCTTCGGGAGTCCTGACTCCTGGTTATGGCTAGACCCAGTCCTGACGATTGTGGGCATTTGATTAGTGAACCAGTGGATGGAAGTTCTTTCTCTGTCTCTGTTTTCTTTTTAAATAGATTGAAAATGAATAATAAACATTTTTGAATAACTATTTTCTATATTTGTGAGACTGCAACTGTAATGGCTTCTTGTAGAATCATGATTCAATGAAGGAATAGCACATTAGATGTGTGATAGACAAATCACATAAATTATCTGAGCTTCAGTTTACTCAATTTAAAAATATGTTTAATTGAAGCCTCCCTTAGCCTAATCACAGAAAGTGTGAGTTAAAAAGAAGAAATTGTAAACTGCATGTTGCATGTGGATAGAACAAAAGCTTTGCTGATGTATTAGTTCATATTAGTTGACTCATCTTTGCTTGATCAAATTACACAAATATTACTATTCATTCAAAAGTATATGCTTATTGGTGCTTACCATGTGGCAGATATAGTTCTAGGTGCCCAGGATAAGTGACTGAACAAAACAAAATGGTCCTACTCTCATTGAATTTTTCATAATTTGGAGAATATACAGTAAAAACAAACCAACAGGTAATTATGTAATATATTAGATTTATAAAGGCTAGGGAGAGAGCGATAAGAGTCATAGTACTAGAGTTTGTGTTTGAACACTTGATGAGGAAAGGGGCATAAGTTTATATAATTCAATCACAGAATATGATGAGGTACCATTTGAAATAAATTTAGTAATTTTATATCATAGTGTTAAGATGTAACTGAATAACAAAAACTGTTGTTTTTGTTTTACTATTATTCGAACAACATTCTTTATTAATTTGAAAAAAAATAGAATTTTATCAATGGCATAATTAGTTTCTTCTCAGTTTTATTCAAATTATAATTTTTTAGCAATAATATTTTTATTTTACTTATGTACAACATTTCTTTCCTATTAACAACTATGATCTATCTAAAACCTTCAATGTCTCATGTTTTACATGTTTTTCCTTATCTGTCAACCAAACACTGACTCTGAAAAGTAGGCACAGTTGTACTCATTATGGGGTTCAAGGAAACTGTGGTAATCTAGTTTCATCCTTATAATAAATGTGAAAATATTTCCAAATTAATTTTAAACAAAAATTACTTTCAGAAATAATGTGCTCTAAGGTCATAAGCCCACTATGTGGCAGAACCAAGATTTGAACTTAGGTCTATCTGACTCTAGCATTGCTACTATTTTCCTCTATGCCATACTGCCTCCTTCATCTGAGAGAAAAATGAAACTTCTCTAGTGACTATGTTACATTAGTTCCAATATCCTGTCAGTTTCTCATTCCCTGCTCTGTAGCCTCTGAAATAGATTTAAAAAGAATTGAGACCTAGCCATTGATAATTAATCCATAATAGTTAATGAAGGGAAACTTAGGGTTTTCTGCATTTAAACCAGACTCTTTGAACCTGACATCAATTAAAGAAACCCGTACATCTTCTTCAATTTCACATTCCTTTGGTCAGCACAGAATGTCCTTTTTGATCTTTGAAAAAGGAGTTTTCTTGCAACTGAGGGTCTGAAAAGTAATGTGAACACAAACATATGACTAGTCTGTAAGGTGCAGAGGAAATTAATATTGGGTTCTTCTGCCTCTGGTGCAGGGGCACCTAAAAAAAAGAGTGGAGTAACTGTTAAGTCAAGACCTAAATTACCCCATGCATGTTATCCTTAGCACCTCATTCCTCCTTCTGTTAAAGAAAAACATATTAAATGACATTTGTTCTGAGGCCAGAGTGCTATTTAGGACATCTGCCATTCTATGAGTCTGCTGTGTATCCCGCTTCCCATGTTGGATTGTTCTCTCCCTTTTTGATTCTATCAGTTAGTATTAGCAGACACTAGTCTTGTTTGTGTGATCCCTTTGACTCTTAGACCTACCAGAGCCATCAATTGTGAATTGAAATTGATCACTTGGACTAGTGAGATGACATTGGTACATGCAATCTTGATGGGATTGTATTGGAATCCCCTGGCACATTTCTAACTCCACCATTTGGGGCAAGTCTGATTGACCATATCCCAAATTGTACATCTCCTCCCTCTCTTTTTCCACTCTTAAATTTAACAGGGATCACTTTTCAGTTAAAATTTAAACACCTAAGAATAATTGTGTGTTAATTACAGAGTTCAATTTGTTAAGGTGATAAGGTAGACTTTGTTAAGGTTAGGGCATGATAGTAGGTATAGAAACCATAGCAATGAGATATTGCAGTCAGAGAGACTGGACTCAAGTCTGACTCAAACCAGGACAAATTAAAGTTGATACTAAGGAGAAGGGTAGGCGATCAATGGATAGAAAATTATTAAGGAGGAATAAAATTCTTGCTGAAGACAGACCAGTGTGCTATATGGCATGAATGGTCAGTCATCAAGGGAACGGTCTGATGTAGCAATGTTCTATAAAGATAAAGGGAAGCCCCACGTTGGCATGGTCAAGCAGAGACCTAAGAGGAGCCTAATTAATGTTTTGTTCAGCATTCTATACATATACATAACCTAGCCTTGCTCATTTTGTAACTAAAGTCATTTCATTTTCCATAAATATCACATTAAATTAAATCAACACCATCTCTTCTCTGGATTCTTAAATAATCTCCTTCTTATCATGTCATTGGAATGCCATTCTTAATTCCAGATCTTCCAATAGTTTTCTCTTGCCCTTTAAATAGAAACCAAGCATTTCAATATAACCTATGAAACCCTGGGGGCTTTGGCTCCTGTGCACCTGTCCGCATTGCCTCTAGATACTTCTCATCACTCTATTTTATATGCCATAGCCTTCCATTGGCAAACAGGAAGCATGGCATATGCCTAGTAAATAGTCTGTGCTCTGTAAACAGTTCTTGAATGAATGAAATTTAAATACTCATTTTTACAATTTATACCTCCACCGTGTTTGCCAATCAGATGATATGTTGGAATTAAAGATGAGCTGTGTCTCCCTGACAACTAAGAGAAATGTGTAAAATAGTAACTTTCATAGTTAGCACAAAGACATAAGGCAAGTGCAGATATTGAATCAAGATACTTTTTTAGACATTTTTAAAACCCCAATTTTGCTCATTAATTTTTTTCAAGACATTTTCTAGGTAGCATTCCACCTTTGGAAAAGACTGCTTAGGTCAGGTTAGGTCTGAAGGGGTATTTTTATATGGATTAAATTAGATCTGTGAGCATGTTGCCAGACATCACTGGAAACTAGTCAGTATTTTTCCTACCCTGGACACTTTAACCAATTCACCTAATGTATTGGCAGCAGCATTATTACTAGGATTTGTCCAGGCCATTTTCCTCTGCCAGTCATGACTTGCTGCCTTCCTCTAATCTTCCCAAGTAATTTGATCTCAGCTTTTGGCTTTTCAGAGTCTCATTACTCATTAGAGAGATATTTCTCTGGTAGTAGACTACAAAGAATCTTGGGCGGATATCTGGTCACTGCTGTCTGGCTCCATATGTGACAGCACAGAGAAAGACTCTGGTCTGCTATGGCAACCTGGCCTTACTGACTAGCATTGCTAGATCCACCAGTTATACCCTGGGAAGGGGAATGGATAGACAACTTCAGTATCTTTATGGTGTTCACAGCTCTGTCTAACCCAATGCATGATTATGATTATAAAAATGGTCTCAAAAGAGAAGTGCAGCTGATAATAATTGGAATGAGTAGTCCAGTAATAATAGAAATATTTCATACTTTCTCTTAAATTTATTTAGAAATTAACTTATGTTACCTGAAAATGAGAACTGTCAGTGACTTTCCTTCCAATATGTCTTGAGAAATAAATAGCTTAGATTTCCAGGAAATGGCTCTGAGAGTGATTCTGAGTTAAGGGTGCTATTTGATATTGAATATGATTTCTTCTACCTCCTTGGAATCTAGGTATGTCAAGAGCTTGAGCTCCTTTTCCAATAAGTCCTATACTGGTCTCCAGGGTGTCCTCTTAATCCCAAATCTATCTGTGTGTACCTAATACTGAATGGACTACTTTGAGTCATTTGGAGAGTGATCCCCCCACTCAGAAAAACATCAGAGAATTTACTGGGAAATGGATTACATCTAGAACCTCTGATCTTTGCCACCATCTCAGACCTTAATACGATTTCCACAACAATATGAGAGACATTCTGAGAGCAACTTGTGAAGAAACGTATCATTTATGCATCTCCAGCCTTATGGAACACAAATTGGAACTTCCTTTGAGACATAAGTAATTTCTCAGTCTGTGTAGACATGCCAGCTTAGATATGTTTGGAGTATTGCAGTTCCTGGCCATGATCTTTGGCTCAGGGAGGCTGGATGTATAGTTCAAGCCAAGAAAATAAAATACACTCATTGGACTTTGGTTTTCACTGTTCAGAGGGGACATGCTCACATTTCTTTAGGGTTTGGATCTGTGAGGATATAAAACAGGAAAACATGCAGTCTTATAACTAGGAAGGAAGAGGCTGAACAACAACAGGGTTGATACAAAAAGAAGGAAGAGTCAGGAAACAACCTGGGTCAAGTCTAGTTTCAAACCAGGGTTATCCCAAGACTTTCTAGTTATGGAAACCAGGACAGGTACTTTATTTGCTTAAGCCACTATGGAGTGAGTTTTTTCACCTGGAATACTAATAATCCTGAATAAACAAATATTATTTTGTCTCCTTGAATCCTTTCAGTGTATCATGTAAAAATGTGTTCTCTGCATGAGAGTCTACCATCAGATTATCTTCCTTGACTATAGATGCCAACACTCACCCATGCACACATCAGAGTTATTCTTCAGGCACCTATACGCAGTTTCATTGACTTATGAGATACATAATGTTGCTGTAAGGCTCAAATACACAACATTGTATTATGAATTTTTTCAAACATATGCAAAAGAATTGAATTATTTTTCACAATGAATAATCATAACCTCACAATTCAGATCCTATGGTTAGCATATTAATGCATTTAATTTATCCCATTTCCATTCCTCTATCCCTCTCTCAGTACATCTTATTTTGGGTATATTTCAAACTAAATCATAGACATCATTAAACTTCTCATTAAATATTTTCCATATAGCTCTATTCTTAACTCATTGAAACCTTGTCAACTCACGGTTACTGGATGTTGGTATCTTTATATGGAAACAGAGGGTTGTTTTAGGTGACCTCCTAGTACCCTCTCTTCCACTCCATTCCAGCTGTGACATTCTTTGGTTCTCTGATATTTGCCTTTTTAATTGACCAACATGTTTCTGCAAAATGCTTCTTGTTAGATTTAAAAAGGATTAACATGGAAAATATATTTTGTTTATGTATGGGATATTTACCTAACCCAAGCCTGTTTGGTTAAGAATAACCCTGCTAAAAAGCCTTTTGTGATTTTGATGCAACACAGATGTGTTACAGGAGCTAGGGAAAAGAAAAACATAGTATCAGATGCCAGTACTGTGTAAAGGGAGATCAAAAGTCTAATGACTAGATAACCAAACAGTGGAGGCACTGAACCTGACATAATTATCCCTTGTTTAGTTACCACTAGGGCACTTCTGCTAGTAGCCTTTTAGACTGATGATCATGTGGGACTAACAACATTACTTAAATTCCTCTCTCTCTCTCTCTCTCTCTCTCTCTCTCCATATGGCAGTTGTGACTCACTGAGGACCGCCTGTTCTGTTGCCCAGGCTGTATTTAAGCAGTCCTGACTTCATATTCCTTTGCAGACCACTGAAATGGTCATTCAGCAAAGTTGCAAAACCGTCACTGTGTATCTTGGGGTACAGTGCACTTGATGTCTGCTACCAGTTCTAATTGACCCTATAGCAAGAAGCCTTGTGCAGACTGAGTCTCTTCTCCAGATCACACTCTTGACTACAAAGATTGTTACAGATTATAATGAATAATTCCAGTCAGATTGAAATGTTAGTGAAATTCTCCATAACTGTCATCCAGTAAAATCTTCCATTAAAAGCCTTCTTCACACAACTTTCATCATTTACCTATATGTGTGAAATAGGAGGGCCACAGCTCTTTCTTACAATGGTCTTCATGCATGCCAGATGGCCAGTCCCATTAAATGTAGAAAAGTATGAAAATTATTATGTGGGTCTGGGAATGAAGAATATGAATTAAAATGCAGTCTAGTTATTTGGTCATAGTTCTAAACTAGGAAGTATTCGTTCATACGCCACTTGCATTAGGGAAATAATACAGTGGGAAATCTAAAAATTATCTGGAAAACTACATCTCAAATAGTATTTTCCTTTTTCAATATTATCACTCTATTGCTTATGATTATGGCTCATTAGGCTTTGTCAAACATTTACGAACCTCATTCTCAAGCCTACTTGAAGATGGCTACACTAATCTGGCATTCAAATGCCAAGTTACTATAGGCATGCTGAAATTTGTTTACCTTGTATAAACGTAAATTGGACAATCATCCTTTTTATATAATCCATATTGGCCCAAGTTTGGATGAATATTCTACTTTTTTCTTAACAATGTTTATTGAAAGTACAGACAAATATGGAAGACTGTGTGAAACCACAATTATATAGGATTTCATAGTAGTGTGATGTTCTAGAATTCCAGCCAGATTATGCAATATAGTTATGGAAATTTGCAGCTGTGTGGCCTCTTCATTTGATCATTTCTTATTAGCAACATGCTTGATTAACCCTATACCCTTTTAAACGGAATTACAAAATAATTATATGTTCTGCCTCCAAAGCCCTTTAGTTAGAATGACAATAAACAGTCCAATATTCAAATCAGCGTATGATACATTTATATGATTATTAAATGCTTGTAAATTGCCAGTTAACATTGTATGTTAGTAAAACAAGTGCTGAGCCATCTATTTAAACAACTGGGGAGCATTCATATTCACTGAAGTCATTGTTTCATCTTGGGAAAACTCTGCTAACATACCAGTCAGACAGCTAGCCAGCATATCATCTTTCGTCTGCGTTTATTAATGGCTTAGAATGTCCATCTGTCGTGCTTAGAAAATGGAATGCTATGAAAAAAGCCATTCATTTTTCGGTTTATCTATATATAACTGTTCCCTTTATGGAGAAAAGCTCCTTGGAATGTTCTTCATAAATTAAAAGCAAGGGACAAATATTGGTTACAGAGAAATCATCAAAGTCAGTGAAATTTTAAATCACATGTGGAAGAATCCTCTCATCCTGAGGAAAGATAAATATATGTGATTCAGATCGAAATACCATTTTTCCTAAAATGTCTCAAATCACATGTATTTAGACTTTGGTGGTGGTTAGATGAGCAGTACAGAATACAAGAGAAAAATTAGCAAGACTTTCATGTATATTTGTGTTCAAATAACCTCATGTGCCTACTTTATCTTGTCTGTGGATGGGGTTAGATCTGGAATTCAGGAAAACTAGAAGGAGATTAGTACACTACAGTTGCTTTTCCAAGAATTGTATCAGATTTGTTTGTGGCCAAGGTAAAACTGAAGTTAGAGACTAATCACATTCCAGTTTAGAGATTCCAGGGAAAGCATTGGGCTTCAAGCACGTACAACTGGATCAGATAAAAGTGCCGATAGTTTAACTTCAGATGAAGATAATACAACATAACACATTCCCCAGGAACTGCAACCTCTATTGGAGTTAGACCAACCCTATAATAACTTAGAGCTAGGGATAAAGGTTAGTGGAAACGTATCATTTTAAAATCTTCACTTGAACATATTGTTTTGACATACAGTCTACAGGAAGAAGAAAATCATAAAAGTCATTGCTTGGAAGACATAATTACATCACCTCAGTTTGGTGACATGGATTCTAACAGAAATACAATTAGTCTAATCACTTTGATCATGGTGATGATCTTAGGAGTTGGATTTCTGGAAATGTAAATGGTTGACATGCAACCTGATACATAAATGAAAGAATAGCATCAACACACAAATAACATTGAAAAAGAAGTATTAGATAAAATACATAATTTCTAGTAGAAGAGAGGCAAATTTGATTTGGAGATATCAGTTGCAAATCTCCCATAATATTATTTTTCAATTCATGCTACATACAATAATTCAGTTTGAAGTATCCTTGACAAATCAGTGATGCCTCCTTCTTGTTGCTTATTTGAGATGGAAAGAGAATTTGAAAAGTGATAGTTTTTAATACAAATGATCAAAGGATGACATCTGCAACTTGAATACAAGGTGTCTTCATATGTTTAATTTCTTTCAAATCTACCCACATTCATCTCCTCTGAGGAGGTGAAACAAAGGAAGAACTAGGTTTTGATAAAAAGGCTATTTTATTTCATTATAAGTCAACTTTGTAAAATCTTCCAGTTTTAGATAAGCTTTTCTTTTCTTGACAGTGGCTGCACAATTGATAGTAAATAATGATGAAATGCAAACCAGGATTCATCTTTCTCTGATAAAGCATTGAAGGCTCTCTATCTACAGGTAATTTAAGGACAATATCAGTAAATATTTACACCTCTGTAATCTTGAACCCTCATCTTCACTGCACTACGTGTTATTCTGTGTGTAGAAAAAAAGAAATTACTTCATGGTAATTTTATTTGCCTTAATTTCTCATCTTTCCCCACAGGAAACATTCATTCCACTGTCAAACTTAGCTAACATAGAAGAAAACCGAATTAAGTTTATGTGTCAACTAGTTACAGCAATCTTAATAAATGTCTACAGGCATAGACAGCATAAAGCTGCTTCTTTAGTGAACATAAATTATGGGCATAATCGAATGGCTTTGTGTTCTCACTTTATCTTTGTTTATCCTGCTCTCACTCATTTTTGCTTTTGAAATCTACATGCTCATCTTGGCAATAGTATGGCAGGTTCTATGGTGACATAGGAAATCAGATAGATTATATATCCAATGGGACCCCACACCAATTTTTGTCTTCAGAAGTTGACTTTTTTGTGTGATAGATAACATCTTGGGTTGATTTTTCATGTACCCCATAACTTTAATTTTCTCATAGAGATATACTTAATGAAATTGAACTCAAAACAGGAATTTAATCAGTTTCTTCTTGTGTATTTTAAACTAAACTCAAATACACACAACCAGAAACCTGAGAACTCAGTAACTCTTGACTGCTTTACCTTGTCCTCTGTAGTAACATCAATGAATCACTAAGCCCTATTGGTTCAGTTACTTAAATACCATTGGACGTTACCCTCAATCTATTTGGATTGCTCAGTGTCCTAGTTCAGGTCTGGTTTTCTCTCAGACCTGCTACTACTACAATCTCCTAAGTGGTCTTGTCACTGATCTTGTGTCTCTCCAATTTGTACTCCATTGAGATTTATCTTTAAACAATGCCCCTGCCACTCTCTGGTTTAGATATTTCAAGGAGCTGTTCGTTATCTACAGCAAGAGGGGCAATATCAACTGAATATGTGGGCTTGACAGGTAATAGAAATGAATGGATCTGGCCTTGGGTGGATATCTTAGTAGACTGGAAGACTTCACAACTACTCCTCTCTAGTTAAATATTGTCAAGTAGTTGATTTTCTTAAACCTCTGGGAAGAGAAAGCAAAATAGTCCTGTAGGCTTCTTGGATTGTAGACTACCAGTTTGCAACTTCTACCCTTTACAATAAAATCTGAATCCCTTAATTTGATGCACAAACTCTTTATAAGCACTTTCATGCCTACATCTTAAGCCTCATTTTTCATAGCTTCTGTCAGTTCAATCTACGAAAATAGCTCTCAAAACCCTTCTGTTTTTCTCTGTCCCCAGTGCCACTCCCTTAATTCAGTCTATCATAATCTCTCCCGTGGATTACTGCAATAGCCTCTTAACTGGTCTTTCCTCAAATCTCTTCTTGTTCAAAGCCATTTTTCAAACTGTGATCTTTATAAATGTAGCAGTATGATTTATTGAGAATTTTATCTAGCAGGGTGACCTGTTGAAAAATTACCTAGTGCTTTGTTCTCATCTTCTACAACTCATCAAGTAGGGATGAAAGACATTTTTCCATTTCTCAGGAGGAGCAACCTGGGCTGCTAAGTTGCAACAGAGCAGCATTTAGCAGAATATTTCTATTAAGCTGATTAGGAAGAAGTGCTCAGGCTACTCTGATGGAGTTCAGAAACTCTAACCTCATGGAGAACGACAACGGATGGCTAGTGAAGAGCTAGCGATTTAGAGCAGAGAGTTGTTCATTTCTGAATTCCATTAGGCTTGTAATTGCACCTTAGATTTGAGTATGATGCTTAGTATTCAATACCTACTCAGTACATATTGTGGGGCTTCATAATAGACTGCTATGATTTGAATAGGATATGGCTCATGGCTCATAAGGACTATATAGTTCTTGGGCTACATTTGATTAAGGATTCTTTGTCTTTTGGGTTTATTTCCTCCACTAATGTCTCAGAACAAGTTAATTTTGTTTGATCTTTAGTAACCCCCTCTTCTTAAATTCATATGTAAAACAAAGACTATCCTGAGAGGTTTCTAATTTAGACCTTGCAATCCCTTTTCGAGGTAAGCATTGTGGCTTTATTTAGAGATGAGTAAAGCAGGTCTGTCTTTGGTTTTCACATTCTTCTCTCTATCTCTAGAATAATTTAGAGACAACAAGCTCCGCAAATAATTAGTGCTGAGTAAGGGAGTGAGTTAGCTAGAGCTCTGAAAATGTAGCAGACTTGGTAGTCTGGAGATAGGGAACGAGATTGTGCCAAAATGAACATTTTATCTTTTCCAGGGACATTGCATAGCACCATATTTAAATCTGTCCCTCATATGTCTACAAAAGAAGACATATTTTCTGGTTTCCTTTGGTGATGGCTCCAAGAATATAATGGTTTTTAAGGGCAAGAACAGCAAGTGACACAAAGGAGAGAAGAAAGCAGTAGCTTTTCTATACAAAATAATAATAAAAATGAGTTTTAATTACTAGTGGAAAATATCGAATCATCTGTTTTGAAGCCTGAGCCTCAGTTTCTCTCCTGTAAGTTGAAAGTAATGAAATTAAGTGGTGTACATAAAATATACATACATAAAAGTATGCATGTAGTTATTTATAACATGGTAAGTCTTTAATAATATTAGAAAAACTTATTTGACTTATTTGACATTTCATTTTGGTGAAATCAATATGGGGCAATACATCTTTTGGGTGGAAAAATCAAAGAAAAGTTATGTTCATTGATGGAGATTTTTAAAGCTTTGAACTTATTGCAGGTAGTTCAAAATGAAAACCTGTAGAGACAATAGAGTAGAAAGTGAAGATGAAAGAAGCAAATGGTACATTTTGAAGCAAAATCATATTCTTAATAAATGATACACATTTTTGCCAATCAAAAGGGCCTTCAATGGTTTCACTTATCACATTTCTTTGAGGGAACATACCAGTGTAAATTACACAGCTAATTCATTTTGAATGGATTGGTGTCTACACAGTATCAAAACAAGCACATTCATGTGCACTCAAAAATAATGCACATCCATGATGTGTTGCAAAACTGCCATAATTACATGGAAGCTACAATCATACTCAAAATCAAAACAGAAAAACCAGTCAAATACATTTCACAATTTTTTTTTTTTTTGGACAGGCAGAGTGGATAGTGAGAGAGAGAGACAGAGAGAAAGGTCTTCCTTTATGCTGTTGGTTCACCCTCCAATGACCGCTGCAGCCGGTGCATCTCGCTGATCCGAAGCCAGGAGCCAGGTGCTTATCCTGGTCTCCCATGCGGGTGCAGGGCCCAAGGACTTGGGCCATCCTCCACTGCCTTCCCGGGCCATAGCAGAGAGCTGGCCTGGAAGAGGGGCAACCGGGATAGAATCCGGCGCCCCAACTGGGACTAGAACCTGGTGTGCTGGTGCCGCAAGGCGGAGGATTAGCCTGTTGAGCCACGGTGCCGGCCTACATTTCACAAATTTAAAATGAGTGTAAAATAACCAGATGTCCTACTCATTGACTTAGCTACCTGCATGGAAACATTCATATTTTGATGATTAAGAGAGCCTTCTTTCCTGTGCTAAGTTAGTTGAAACAGAGATAAGAAAACCTCCTATGAAAATTCAAATATATAAGTCAGAAAAGTTAAGTGTTTGTGTTTTGGATACTTTAACCACCCTGGAAGTCTAATGATAAGAGCATAGAGTATGGTTACTGATTGTCACTAACTATTTTGAAGTTTCCAAAGTACTTTTTTTGATCTGGTCTCTTTTGATCCTTATAAAAATCAAGTGAGGTAGTAAGGCAATATTTATAATACTTGTTTAATGCATGTGACTCAGGAAGGTATCTGCAGCTTCAGTTTCATAAATGATTAAACTAGGACAATGACTGCCCCATCATTTTATCCCTAGTTAGGGATCATATTTCTTGGCTAATGTGTATTTGGTAAATTAAGTAAAAATTGATAAAAAATTGAATAATACACAACTTAACTTTCCTGCATGTATGAATCAGCATACAATCAAGTATGTTTGAACTGTCCATACTCCATCTATCTTTGTAGGATGGAGAGGAACAAGCAAGTGCCATTTATCTGTTTGTATGGAAGGTACTGAACATAGGACTTTTGAGTTTCGCAAGGAATTATGAGAATGATTGAGATATGTAAAAAATATTGGCTCCAGAGTAGGTAAAAAATCAAAAGATAAAAATGAATTAATGTTTAATTGAATGACTGTTTAGCATTGATACCTAGTCATCTACAATGGAACTGAATTCTTATATATACATACAAAGATATTAATGTGGGCAAAACTAAAAATGGTGTAACACAAGATGAGTCTTCTAAAATTAACCATGCCTGAGGCATGGTGGGTCTTAAAGTGGTCTTATTGAAAAGGATGGGGATCAGAGTACAGATAGTGGTAAGCCCAAGTGTATCCTGGGAATTTTTGTTGTTGTTGTTTTTCCCACTAAGTGATGCCATAGATCAGATTTTACATGTGTCTCAGCAGCGTCAGGCTAATCAAGAGGTGGGAATGAAGTTGGGAACAATATAAAGTTATTTAATTTTTAACTTATATTTCTTTAATGCTAGGGTTACCAGATTTAGCAAATAGAAAATTCAAAATACTCAATTAAACTTGAATTTCAGATAACAGTAATATTTTAGTGTAAATACTTCAGCATAAGTATGAACATTCTTTACTATACATATATCCCACACATTATTTGGGATGTATCCATGCCAAAATATTTATTTCTTATGAGAATTTCAAGTTTATCTAAGTGCCCTGTATTTTATCTGACAGCTCTACTTAAGGCAATCTGATTTACTTATGTTTACGGACCTTTGGTTTGACAGTCCTGGAGCCATGGTCAGTATGGATTTGTCACTTTAGTTCTGATGTCTTTTTGAAAAGTAGATGTTTGAAGATGGCTCAATTTAAGAAGAAATACTTCCCATTGTATTTATGTGTAGTTCTAAGCAGTCTTTCTAATTACATTGCTCTTTTGATAATTATTTTTCTGTACTTCCATTTCATTGTGTGTAAAATGGGGATATGAACACCTATACAACAAGCATAATTTTATCAGGGTTAAATGACATGAATGTATGTGCTGCTCCTGATAAATTATATTTGCTCAATATAGAGCTACAACCAAATTACATCATTCATCATGCCTGTAATATATTTTTCCCCCTTACTATTTTGTTGGGAAAAGCCAGTATAAAGGTAAATGTGAGAGAGAAACATATCAAAGTAATTAATTCCCCACCATTATGCTGCAATTGTGGAGATTCATTCAATACATTGGGAAAAATTCAATTCAAGGAGCCTTTCACATCGGAGACAGCAATAGGAACATGAACAGTACTTTTATGCCTGTGAAAATATAGCCAGCTCCCCAAAGTTTAAGTACAACAGCCATCCAGTCTTGAGTTTGCTTCTGCTATGGATTGATTGTGTCGATTTGGAAAACAGCTTAGAATCATTCTTGTTATCTTGGGTTTTTTTCTTTCTTTTTTTAAGCCCAGGTAGAATATCAAGAACGTAGGCTAGATATGGAGGAGACAGTCACTGTTGCTAGCCAAGAGGTCCAGAATCAGTCTGAAATAAAATGAGTTGGCTGAGACAGTGTAGAAACATGATTACCAGAGGCTTAGAGGGAGTAAGATAGATGAAGGAAGGGGAAATATTGATAAAAGAGTATAAAGTTCAACCAGAAGAACAAAGGTTACTGATCTATTGCATTGTATAGTGACAGTAATAATATTGTATATTTCAAAAATGCAAAAATAAATTTCTAATGTTCTCATATTATATAAAACATTACATTGTTGAGGTTATGGACACATTAATTGGGTTGAACTTAAGTTTCTACATTGTATATATAGATGAAAATATCACGCTAGATCTCATAAGTACATAATTATTATTTGATAATTAAAAATAAAAATGAAAAGCACTGAGGGTTTCGTATTGGGAAGTCCTGTACTTACGATTCAGAATCTTCATTTAAAAATTCAAAATAAGTATCAAAACATAACCAGCTTATTTTTCTTAAGAAGGCTTCAATATCTTAACAAGGCTGACAAATCCATATGCATTCTGCCAGTTTTGTAGTAGAATTTGTTCAAACTGGCCCAAGACAATGGATTGTTAAATTTTCAGGAATTTTGAACACTATTTTTAAAATATTTACTATTTTAGGGGTCGGCGCCACCATAGCTCACTTGGCTAATCCTCTGCCTGCGGTGCTGGCATCCCATATGGGCGCCAGATTCTGTCCCAGTTGCTCCTCTTCCAGTCCAGCTCTCTGCTGTGGCCTGGGAGTGTAGTGGAGGATGGCCCAAGTGCTTGGGCCCTGCACCCACATGGGAGTCCAGGAGAAGCACCTGGCTCCTGGCTTCGGATCGGTGCAGCGCCAGCCATAACAGCCATTTGGGGGGTGAACCAAAGGAAGGAAGACCTTTCTCTCTGTCTCTCTCTCTCTCACTGTCTAATTCTGCCTGTCAAAAAAATTATTATTTTAAAATTTTCTATGGTGATAGTGTTTCTAACCAGCAAGGAAATCTATAAAAAGTATAAAACACACATTTTATAACCCATTTACTGATATGCCACTCCTTTCTGCATATCCAAATGCACGATTTTTTTTTCCTAAAAGTCTCCCTAATTAGAGGGTCTTCTGTAAGCTTATAAGAAAAAAATATCATCTCATTTTCCCAACTCAGGAGAAGAATATGCCAGGTCAAGAGAAAAAAGAGCTAGAAATAATTGTATTAGAGCCTCTTCACAGGAAGCTTCTGAGTACACAGCTTCTTTGTGGATCTCCAAATTACTATTCATGCTCATATTGGTGAACGACAATTGTGATTTCTTACTGCGTGTCATATCCTGTTAGAAGCAGTACACACTATGCAGAGTAACATGTTAAACTCACAAAAATCATGTGCCAAAGTTATCTTCCTTGTACAGTTAAGAGTAAACAAGGTTCAGAGAAGTTGGGTGCTTGGAAATAGTCACACAGTCGAGGAAGAAGTAGAGTTGAAAGCTGGTCTTTCTGCCTCTACCGATTGTGTATTTTTTGAACTGTGCTAGGCATTGGCATGCCTGTCAGTGCTCAGTATGGTGCATTGCAAAAAGTGGAATCTTAGCAAATATTTGTAGACTCCAGTCATAAGTTGCAATGTCTACATTATTTAACTTCACACCTAATATACTCTGACCTCCTAGTAATGATGTTTTGCTTTATTTCCATATTCTCAACATGTGAAAAATCCTTTGCACAAAAATCCTAGTGTTCAATAAACATTCATTGGATGGAAATGAACTTGTCAAATCCATAGCAAGAAGTCTAAGTTAGGGAACGGTGCTTAGACTGAGCTTAGCCAAAGTGGAAGCTTTCATGGGATTTTTGAATCTTCATCATTCTATATCTGGTTTTAAATAGGAGGAGTTTGGAAAAGGCATACTATTAAGTGTAGTTCCTTTAGTGCTACTAGACTATTCCTATTTCACATCTTCCACAAAAGAAGGGAAGAAGAAAGGAAAAAAAATGTTTATTGATGAGTACTCATTTTTAGGATATTTCATCTGTATATGTGCTTGCAAAGAAACCCTATAAGGTAGGTGCTCTGATTATTTGCATTTTTCACATGAGGAAACTGAGGCTCCACAATGTAAATACAGCTGGAAGTAAAAGTAGCAGATCTGGAAATCAAACCAAGGACTCCTCAATGTGGAATCTGTGTCAATAAAAACAACAGCTGATTTTACTGTTTATCACTTTTGAAATATATAACTCTTGTTTTGAATTAACCAAGAATGCATTCCTCTTTAGTCGGAGTGTTTTGTTTCTGACAAATCCCTTTAAAACAAATCCCTTTAACCCAAGAAAATTTGTGAGGGGTCTGTGTTACCTAATGTAAAGTTCTCCATCTAGTGGTTCCCAATTAAACTATGTTCATATGCCCCAAGGGGCTTCTTGATTCAAACTTATATTGACTAGTACAGGACCAAAACAAGGATGAGTTGAATAAAGTAATTCCAGGGGAGTGGGGGTGGGGGAGAATTTAAGGGACAGTCAAGAAAAGCTTAATCAAGATATTAGCTTAACTGAATGGCTTAAAATAAAATTAATCCGAAAATCCATAATGAACAAAACATCAAAATTTTAAATGAAGACAGTATTAGTGTTACTGACTTTTTCTGTTGCTTCAAGTTTCATTATGGTTGTGCCCATCACTGAACTGCTGTGAACAGTATGAAATGTTCATAAAAACTTTTTAGAATGCAACCACATTGAAGCAAATCACTATGGCTCTGGCATAAACATCTAGGTCATAGTATCAGACAACAGCATTGGCACACATTGGAAAAAGTCATTTTTCAAATGATTTCATACATTATCAATAAATCAAGATGGGTAGTGACTAAAGGACCTAGTACTTAATGACTTAACTGACCTCAATTAAAATTACTAACCAACTTGCTGATAAAATTATAATGTTAAGATGACCCTTACATCTAACTCTTCTACTGCCTTGAAAACGTAGACAAAATGTTCTATTATGTGAAATTCAATAAATATTGTAATTCAATAATTATTATAAAATTGAAAGTATTCTATTATAAACATGTCAATGACCAATAACTCATCAATAGGTATTATTAGCATTTGAAAATTTTAAATTTAAAATAACAGTGTTTTATTGGCTCTAGATAATTGGCTATTAACATAGCATGGTCAGTGCTTTTAAATGTAGAAGTAAAAAGTACTCTGACTGAAACTTGTCTTATTTGGATGTTCCAGAATTGGTGAGCATCTATCAAATTGATCTCTGTACACATTGTCAAACATCAGGATGAAAAGGAGAAAAATTCAGTCACCTGGATGTTTGTTTTTCTCAGCTATATGTTGTCTTACTTGGAAAGAGCCAGCGTATCTAGGCTATAAATGATTTCTGAAAGTCTCACCAAATGCTAATGTCCATATACCAAATTTGGTTTCAAACCAATTTATAAATAATGCAAACTCACAACTTTTTGCTCTGCGATTCAAAAAGTCAAATGAACTTTTTTTCAATGTTGGCATCTATTTACTCCATCTGAACCATGAATAATGTGCTTTATTTTAGAGACACAATTAGGCAGTTGATCATTTGAAGCTAATGGTTTACTATTAATGAGCTTTTCTAATTGTGGATTCCACAGAGTTAACTGACCCAGGTAAAACCAGTGTAGCCTTAACTGAAACTTGGAGATACCCTCACAGATGAACTGCAAGGGAGAGTTGCCATGGTAACAGCATCAGGCAGGCCCAGGCATCTTTATGTTGTCTTTAAAGTAGAAGAGATGAAGGACGGAGGAGAAACCCTGTTAGCTTGGTAAAGGTGGGGTTCCATTCAGATTGAGTTTCATGGAAGATAAAGTAGAGGACAGTTCTGCCTCAGTTTGGATCTGGACAGAGGGTGCTTTATACTGAAGTGTCTCCGGGAGTTCATAATAGGAGCAACTTTCCTTTAACACAATGACATGAAAATTCAGTGGGGTGAATAGAGTACCTAAGACACAAGGAAATACTCTTCCCCACAACTGATCTGTGAGAAATTCTGTTAGTATATAGGCATTAGATAGATTGCTTTCCTTCTTTGTTTCAGTAATATAAATAAAATGACATGCAGTAAATACATACATATGTGCTATCAATTGCTGCACTATATTTACAGAGAAGCAGCACCACACACCCCCAGTACATGAGATGTTGCCACCTGGAGTGGTTGTGAATGTTTCAAGAGCAAGGATTATGTTTTCTCTTCTAGATCTCCGAATAGTGTTTAATATTATTAACTGGAGGTAAAATCTAATCCTGTAAATACTGCTTTCTTATCCTCTGTACGAGTTGCATCATTTTATTGATGTTTTCTATGGAAAACTCCGACAAGAGCCTAAGACTGCTTTCTTCTTGGAGTTGGGTAGTCCTGTTCAGACTATACAAACTTATTGTTGTCATTTGTTATTCCATTTTGTTATTGAAATGGATTTCATGCTGGGATTTAACTGCCTTGTAATCCACAGATTAGTAGAGAAACTTCCATTTTGATGTTTTGTAAGTGAATAAGGCAACAGTCCTTTGTAATGCAGACATGCAAGGAACTTTTAATGATAGTAGCAAATGTGAATTAGGAAAAATCTATACATTTGCTTCCTCCAAAATAAAGTTATCTTTTAATTCCATTTTTTTTCTTGAACTTTTTGAGGTATTCTTATACAAGATCCTAAAATGCTAGAGTGACAAGAACGCTTAGACACTGGATTTCCATATACCACATTTTACAGAAAAGGAAGAAGAGGCTCAGAAACTTTTTTTAAAAACACCCAGATAGGATTGTTTTTAGCTCCATCCTCATGGGTGTGCAACCTGTGCATTTAAAAAATATTCTCATCATAAAATACTCTAAGGTTGCCAGATAAAATATAGATTGTTTATCAATTTATTGTTTATCTGAAATTCAAATTTGTCTTGATGGCTTGTCTTCTCATTTGTGTATCTAGGGTGTGCTAAATCTTAGTCACATAGCCTGCACACACTAATGAGCATCCAAAAATTAAGATGTATGTCTTTGTGTGAATATTATACATTTGTCTTTTGGACATAAATAGAAAATTCAAGTTAATTTTGCATAGCTTTTGTATTTATAAATAACATAATCTATACTAGGATAATATATTTTCTAAATTCACTTACAAATGTATTTACATACATTTATTGTTACTGCTTTACATGCATGACTTCTTTTAATCTTTATAGTCACTCATCTCACATACCTATTTTGCAGAGAAAGAAATCTTGTTTTTGAGAGATAAAGGGAATTGATCAAGGTCACAAAACAAAGATGGAGCATAAAGGAGATTTACACCTGGGTCCACTGAGTGAAAAGGTTGTACTTTTGACCATTTGTGTTCTAACTGCTTCTTTAGGTGATGTAAACCGGAAGAATAAGTCAATTGCTTTATTAAAATGTCACCCACAGGGATGTGTAAGAAGGGAAGAGAAAACAAGCCAGAGTTTCAAAAATAGAAGCTCAAATTTGATTATAATTTGTGACATTTCATTTTCTCATATTGGTTTGCATAGCCACATTTAAACTTATTTTGTAAATAAAATCTAAAATGTAATGTTCTGGGTGAAATCTTCCTTTACAAATGGACAATTATATCCAATGAAAGGGAATTCAGGTTTTCTACCTCTGCTTCTACTTTTTATTTAATTTTTAATTTTATTTAAGTTATACAAGTTTAATGTATTTCATGTATACATATTTAGGAACATAGTGGCTCTTCCTCCCCTACCCTCCCCCCCCCACCCATACTCTATCCCTTCTTTCTCCTCCCTTTCATATTCCCACTCTTAATTTTTACAAAGATCTATTTTCAGTTCACTTAGAAATCATATAGTTAACCTTACTCTTAGTAAAAGAGTTAAAAAAAAAGTACATATAAAGAAAAAACAAAAACAAAACCAAAAATTTGTTCTTTAGTGAAATAAGGCAGTCCCAAAAAAGACAGACAGATATCATAAGCTTTCCCTGATCTGAGGTAACTAGTAGAGTACCTGAAATGTAATGTATTGGAGTGAAATAGACATTTTGAGATTTGATGATTGTTTATAGCACTTGTCTCTTGAAGAACAGCTTCTATCTTTTAATGTCTTTTAAGAATTAATTCAAATATTTTCATTTCCAATTCTCTTTATATATATTTACCATTTCTTTGATAAGCCAATGCAGTTTATTGTACTTGAATAATAGGGCCCACACATAAGGACTGATATTTTTCTGAAACCGTATCTATTCTTTATTTTTCTGTCAAATGAGGTGGTATAATTTGCCCTTAATGGATAGGAAATGAATATGGAATGTGAGCAGTCATTTGAAATTGCCTTTATGATCATGATCATCTAATTATCCAATCCCCAAAGATGCTATTTTGTTGCCCTGAAATAATTAAATGAAATGAATGAAAACTTCCCCTTTTTGCATCTCTAATCCATTAATCAAAAAATATATATTCTCTATCTTCTACTGGAAATAGAAATAATTCTCTCAAGAGATTTTTGCCATAAACATATACCTTTGAAGACTCTTTTCTCCTCATAATTTTGATGATTCTATTAATTCAAAAGTAATTTTTGCCCTACAATAGTATTTTTAAAGTTCAAAAATAATGACATGAGTGCTCTTATATTCTTTCTGACTCCATGCAGTATTGTTTAATATCTGCAATTCTGCTATTGTCCATTATTAATCTACATGTCAAATTTTTACAAATTCACTATTAAACAAGTTAATTCAGGAAATTATCCCCATTATTCTGGACAGGTCTTTTTGCTGTTGTAATCAGACTCCACATAAAAAGTAGTTTCACGGGGCACTGTGGCTTAGTGGGTAAAGCTGCCAGCTAAAGTTCTGGCATCCCATATGGGCACCCGTTGAGTCCCAGCTGCTCCACTTCCAATCCAGCTCTCTGTTGTGGCCTGGGAAATCAGTGTAGGATGGCCCAAGTCCTTGGGCCCCTGCACCCATGTGGGAGACCTGGAAGAAGCTCCTGGCTCCTGGCTTTGGATCAGCACAGCTCCAGCTGTTGCAACTCCAGCCATTGCAGCCAATTGGGGAGTGAACTATCGGATGGAAGACTGCTCTCTCTCTCTGCGTCTCGTCTTGCTGTGTAACTCTGCCTTTAAAATAAATAAGTAAATCTTAAAAAAAAAAAAAAAAACTGGTATCATTTGGATTTCTGCCAATCATATGGAAAATTGCAGTTTCAGTGACATATATGGACATGTAGCCTCTCCCAAGTTAAAACAAAAAAAAATATGAGCAAATTTGATGATATATGAATGATAAAACAATTAATATGTTCCTTCCTTGTTATCACTGGGAAATTGATTACAGGGCCTCCCATGGACAACCATATCCTCAAATACTCAAGTCCCTTATACCAAAGGGTATAGTATTTGCCTATAATCTGCATGTGTGTTCCCACATACTTTAAATCATATCTGATTGGTTATAATGACTAATTCTATTTAAATTCTATGTAAATAGTTGTTTTGCTGTATGGCTTGTGGAGTGACAAAAAAGAAAAAAATTGGTGCATGTTCTGCATGGACACACTTTGTTTTCACAGGTTTTTCTTCACCCTGGTTGGTTGGATTTATAGATGCAGAAACTTGAGATACTTAGGGCCAACTGTAGTTGGGAAGTTCTGCCTACTTGAATATACGTTTTCAATGTCAGTTTTTGTCTCCATCCCTGCCTCTTCAGAAGTTCCCATTTATTTCAGTTGCTATTCTGGACTTTATTTTTAACTTGTCATAATTTTCAAAATGTACCCATGTCTGTTTGCACAATCTTTCTTTACAAATATATGAATAACTAATTGATAAAATAAATGTTATTTTAAAAGGGAAATATATTCTTATTAAGTGAATGCCAGTTCTGCATCAGGTGTTACACTATGGATTATGTATACAGTATCGTATCTAATAGTTACATCAACTTCCTGAAGCTGGTAATATTGTCAGTAGGTGAAGAGCATGCTCAGAGAGGGCAGTCATATGCTCAAGGTCACACAGTTGCTAAGAATCACAATGAGGAATCGATATTTGGTCTCGCTCAGTAAATCTGTGAGTTTTATCTGCTAAACAAGGCTGCCTCTGAGTCATTCAAGCTGTCTATTAAACATCAATAAACTGACTACTGACTTTTTGTTCAAGGACATACTGTAGTCTGTCAAAACATGCCAAGCTATTCTATCAGTGCAATAAAAATGAAGTTTACATAGGCTATAGGCAAATTAACAATCGAGTAAAGTTTGTTTTTTTAAAAAAAATATGTATACATTGTCTAAATGCAACGTGTGTGTATACATAGATAGAGCAAAAACTATGGGAAAATGACAGAGATGCTTTTTGTGCTCTCCCAATTGGGTCTATGCATATGATTTTTCACCCATGCGCCTCTGCATCATTAGTAAATGTTGGTGATTACAGCAAGTGTAATCCTTTACCAGAGAGATTACTTAACTGATGTGTTAATTTTGCTTGCACATCTTTATTTTTGATGTTAGACAGACTTTTTCAGTAAGTATTATCTAAGTCTGAACCTTTAAACCAGGAGTCTCCTGGCTTCTTTTGTAAAAGAAAAAAATAATAAATATTTTAGGGTTTATCACATTTACTGTTTAATTGCAAAAATATTCATTGGCAATGCATAAGTGCACAGGTATATTTGCATGCTGATAAAACTCTGTTTACTAAACCAGGGTGATCTGGATTTGGACAAAGGGCCAAGGTTGGCCAAATTTTGCTTTCTACCACAAGCTAATGGTGTGTGCATTCATACATGACACATGTGTGTGCTCTTGTGCCATTATTTTGTAATGCAAGTGAACCATTATTAAGATGCCTTTTAAATAGTTATTATAATCTGAATTTTATGTGAAATTGTTGATAACCTGCAGTTGAAGATTATTTAATTCTTCTGTAATGTTAGCACTATTCTTCTGAATAAACTACCTGATAATTAAAATGAAATTTGGTTGAATTGTATTTGAGAAAGAGATTGTAGGCAATAGATTACAGTTCTCTTCAGTTTTAATTGAAAACCAGGTTAAATTAGCTCTGCAATGGCATGGTTCTATAAAGGAGTTCATTATAAGCATTTGTAAAAGTAATGCATAGTCTAAGGGCACTTTTCTACTATTGCTATAATTAAGAGTATGTCCACATTTTCAAGGGTTATTTTCAGACTTTTCTTCTTAGTCTTATGTAGTCTTTTCATATTGAAACCTAATAAATAAAAATGACCTCTGTTGGGGTGAGGATTAGAGAAAGACTTTGGGAACACAAATTGTGGCCACTTGGGAAGTAAACCAGTGGATGGAAGACCTCTGTCTCTCTCTCTCTCTCTCTCTCTCTCAGCCTCTCCTTCTCTCTGTGTAACTCTTTCAAATAAATAAATAAATCTTTTAAAAAATATTTTAGTTATTTATTTAAGAGGTAGAGTTACAAAGAGAGGGAGAGACAAAGAGAAAGGTCTTCCATGCAATGGTTTACTCCCTTGGTGGCTTCAATGGACTGAGCTGAGCTTATCTAAAGCCAGGAGCCAGGAGCTTCTTCCAGGTGTCCCACAGGGGAGCAGGGGCCCAAGCACTTGGGCCATGTTCTACTGCTTTTTTGGGCCATAGTAGAGAGCTGGATTGGATGAGAAGAAGCCAGGTTATGAACTGGCGCCCATATGGGATGCAGGGAGAGGCTTAGCCAACTATGCCACAGCTCTGGCCCCCAAAACATACTTTTAACATAAATTTAGCTTAACATGGCAACTCAAAATATTTGAATAAAGCTCAACTTCCATATCACGATGATCAAGGCCCTTACAATCTAACCCCAGCCTATTTTTTTTTTTGCTACTCTTTGCCTGTATCTTTTACCCCAGTCAAATAGTCATAGAATTCATTCCTTTTTTTCCTGAAAATGCCCTGTATGTGCTGGCTTCATAAGAAACATTTTAAAATAAATAGATGAAGTTATTTTTTAAAAAATAACTTAGTGGAAGCATTTATTTTAGTTCTATAGTCAGATGCCAATCACATAATATATTAGAAGTGTAGTCTAACCTTATCTTTGGTTGTCTCCAGGACATCAAAAATGTGGAATTGTTCAGCTACTTCTTATGTAGTTCCTTTATTACTTGTACTCTATAAAATATTTTCTACTTTGTGATATTTTACCAATTCTGTCATCTTGATTTCTAAATTACTTTCAGACTTCAAGGATTTATTTGTGAAAACACAGATGAATTGTGAGACCCTTGAATGGAAGCTTGTGAGAGTGCAGATACATAATTGAAGCAAGCATGAGCATAATTCCTTGTGTACAGCCTGTCTGGCTTCTTCCTCTCTTTTGTTCTTCCCTCCCCATTCAAATGATGGGCACTTGTTCTCATGAACATTAAGAAATAAATATGACAATACATTTGAAGAGAGCATCTTAACCTAAGAATGTCCAGACACCTTCAATGCAAAACCCCCAAATTTTCTCTGCCTCAACTTCTGGCCACTGTATGCTTATGAAGGGAGGAAAATTCCAATGTGGCTCTAGGAAGAGCCAGAAGTGTTTTGCAGAAGAATATCTACTGGGAGGAGAAAGTAGATTATAGCTAATGAGAATCATAAAAAGCATGATGATGATTATGACGACAATGATGAATGTTTCTGACCATTTACCAGTTGTCAGGCACAAGATTCAGTGCTCTCTTCAAATTATGTCAATCAATGATCACAAAAGTGGTAGGTACTATTGGTTCATGGCACTTCACAGATAGGGACTCTGAGGCTCATAAAGGTTGTATACTCATTGGGGTCTTACTCTGCTGTAGTCATTATTCTAAGATATTTTTATCTACTATGAAATTCAATCTTCATAACTAATCTGTGAGGTATAGGCTATTATTATTTTCACCTTACAGATAAGAAAACTATGGAAATACAAGCCCATTGGTTTTCGAGTTTGTACTTTCAATGCCTGTGTTAACGAGCAGCTTAACTTCACTTTGCGTTCTCTTTAATTGGGATCCTTTTAGTTTTCCTTGTTTTATTTTTGTCAGTATTGCTTAGCACTATTTGGTTGTGTTGCGATGTCCATATGCATGAAATGTCTCTTGGCCCTGGGGACACTTTCTTTTTCCTGCCACACTCGCCATGCCCTATGACAACCTAGTAGGACCGGAATCTGGATGAGCAATCCAGAGCAAGGAGCTCTGGAAAGATGACCTATGTCAAATCAGTTACAAGTCTTTCAGGAGAGGGTTCTTGCTGTCTCGGAATTTGCTTGTCCAAGCTGCTCCCTCTATCATCATGGTAAGATCTAGAAAGGGGACTACAAAACGGCTTGACTGTATTTTCCTGTTTAGGGTGAAACCTGAATTTTATATCATTTATCTTGGACATATTTGTCTTAGTCATGTGAGCCTCCCAACATGTACCTGGTTCTGTGCATCTGTTCAGTGTTAAAATAGGAATAAAATAATCTTTCCTAAACAAAAAAGAATTAGGAAAAATCTGAATGAATTTCTGTTTTTAATTAATAAAGATTGGGGAATCTGATCCAGATTGAAACCAATTAGTGTATGTTCTTTTAGATATTAAGAAGCTGATTTCTCAGACAAAGTTGTTATCAGATGATGTAGTTGGGGACTTTTTCATCAGTTTCATTTTGACAGACCATCTGTTGGCTGTCACCTTTGGACTTTTGCCTTCAGTAGGTACTGACATTTTATAAGGAATGCACTATTTTTACTTTAATTATTATATGAATGACATTGAACACTTGAATGGGAAGTTTCTTGTTATCATACCTAAGGTTCAAAGTTTCCTGATTATGAAGTCAGAGAATATAGTAAATAAAACATAGAGCAAATGGAGAGTACATTATTTTCTTTATGTGTATTTCATTATTTAAAAACAATGATTGAATTTTCAAATGTCTCCCCCAAAAAAGTATTCTGGTTTTCAACAAACATAGGATTAATTTGTGATTTTAGCCAGCACCAGTGGTATTTGGGTTATAATGCTAAAAAGTTAAATCATTCATACTTGAAAAATTTGGGGCCGGCGCCACAACTCAATAGGCTAATCCTCCACCTTGTGGCGCCGGCACACCGGGTTCTAGTCCCGGTCGGGGCACTGGATTCTGACCCGGTTGCCCCTCTTCCAGGCCAGCTCTCTGCTGTGGCCAGGGAGTGCAGTGGAGGATGGCCCAAGTCCTTGGGCCTTGTACCCCATGGGAGACCAGGAGAAGTACCTGGCTCCTGCCTTCAGATCAGTGCGGTGCGCTGGCCACAGCGCGCCGGCCGCAGCGGCCATTGGAGGGAACCAAGGGTAAAAAGGAAGAACTTATCTCTGTCTCTCCCTCTCACTGTCCACTCTGCCTGTCAAAAAAAAAAGAAAAAAAAAGAAAAATTTGGGGGTCCAGCAATGTGGCCCAGCAGGTTAACGCCCTGGCCTGAAGTACCAGCATCCCGTATGGGCACTGGTTTGAGACATAGCTGCTCCACTTCCAGTTCAGCTCTCTCCTATGGCCTGGGAAAGCAGTAAAAGATGGCCCAAGTAGTTGGGACACTGCACCAGAATGGGAGACGCGGAAGAAGATCCTGGCTCCTGGCTTCGGATCAGCGCAGCTCCAGCCGTTGCGGCCAATTGGGGAGTGAACCAGTGGATGGAAGGCCTCTCTCTCTCTCTCTCTCTCTTTCTCTCTGCATAACTCTGACTTGCAAATAAAGAAATAAATCTTTTTTATTTATTTTTTTTTGACAGGCAAAGTAGATAGTGAGAGAGAGAGAGGCAGAGAGAAAGGTTTTCCTTTTTGCCGTTGGTTCACCCTCCAATGACCACTGCGGCCGGCGCATCTCGCTGATCCGAAGCCAGGAGCCAGGTGCTTCTCCTGGTCTCCCATGCGGGTGCAGGGCCCAAGGACTTGGGCCATCCTCCACTGCCTTCCCGGGCCATAGCAGAGAGCTGGCCTGGAAGAGGGGCAACCGGGATAGAATCCGGCGCCCCAACCAGGACTAGAACTTGGTGTGCTGGCGCTGCAAGGTGGAGGATTAGCCTGTTAAGCCACGGTGCCTGCCGAAATAAATCTTTTTTTAAAAAAAGAAAACTTTGGGACCTCATGTTTAAAGTTTTTTTTGTTTTGTTTTGTTTTTTTTTTTTTAGTTTTCAAATGATTTATTTTAATGATGAGGAAGCTAATTCTTATACAATGGTTTTCCTCTGAGACATTGATTTTTAAATATTCATTTTTTTTAAACTTTTATTTAATGAATATAAATTTCCAATGTACAGCTTATGGGTTACAATGGCTTCCCCCTCCCATAACTTCCCTCCAACCCGCAGCCCTCCCCTCTCCCACTCCCTCTCCCCTTCCATTCACATCAGATTCATTTTCAATTCTCTTTATATACTGAAGATCAATTTAGTATATATTAATTAAAGATTTCAACAGTTTGCACCCACATAGAAACACAAAGTGAAACATACTCTTTGAGTACTAGTTATAGCATTAAATCACAATGTACAGCACATTGAGGACAGAGATCCCACATGAGGAGCAAGTGCACAGTGACTCCTGTTGTTGACCCAACAAATTGACACTCTAGTTTATGGCGCCAGTAACCACCCTAGGCTCCTGTCATGAGTTGCCAAGGCTATGGAAGCCTTCCAAGTTTGCCGACTCTGATCATATTTAGACAAGGTCATAAAAGACAGGGTGAGGATAGTAACCAATGATCCTAAGAGTGGCATTAACCAGGTCTGCACAATTATACAGCATTAAGTGGGGAAGAGGACCATCAGTACACTCAGGTTGGGAGTAGAGCCATTGGTGGTAGAGTAGAGGTTATGATTACGAAGGAATGAGGCCCAAGTGCGCTAGACAGGGTCTAGAACAAAGGACAGAGTCATTATTAGAGGAGCTAAGAAAGGTGCTGTCTAAGCTACAGTTAAGTTTTCTGATTGAGAGGCAAATAGAACCTGACAGAAGGGGCTTGATAATAATCTGTTGGGCTCTAGGCTTTGTAAGTTAAGAGGCCCAAACCTATCTATCTCTTCACATGGGGTACATCCTAAGGGAGGTGTGAACCTCCTAGGGGAAGGCACTCTGTTGACTTTCATTACTTAGCTGGCCTGGGAGGAGAGCTGGCCAGGTAAAGGCAGGTGGCATATCTAACAAGAAATTTATAGTTCTGCCTGCAATGTTGCTGACCCTACTTGGCTGTCCCCTCAGCTGCAGTGGTCACTTTGGAAGCTGGGCTGAATGAAGGGCTTTTCAGCTTAGAGCCAGTAAGATCTGTGGCTCTGACCTGGGCATCCTTCGACTCCAGGGCAGGTCCATTTCCAGTGATCCAACTCTTGGCAGAGCTGCCAGGGCTCTTCACAAGCTGACTTCTGCTGAAGCCCAGGCTTACCACATTGAAAGCCACTGCAGTGGACTGGCCTGTTGGGTCTCCTTGAGGGCAGATCACTGTACAGATCAGCCATTAATAGGCCTGCCACCCATTGCTTCTGATGCCTAGCTTTCTTTTCCTCTTGGTTTTTGTTAAAGCAGACCAGAGGATGCAAGTCAAGGGAGTGCCCATGTCCCATCTCTAATCTTCGGTGGCCTGAACTACAAGTCTATAGTCACAGGCATGTTCTGTAGTAGTTTTTCTAAGGTAGACAATGCCCATGAGGAAAATTATGTTCTCACTTTAAAACTTTCTTTCCCTTTGGTCTGAAAGGGAGGTTTTTTCTACTGTTTACTTCGCTAATGGCGAAGTAAATCTAGCTATAAGATTATTATTTAAGCTCTCATTTTGGCTATGCTATTACAGAAAAATGTTAGCCATCTCTTTTATAAGGTCTAAAGATTAAATTGTGTATCCTACAGCGTCCTTTATAATAGAATTAGTTTCCTACCTTGAGGAGAATAGAGAAATGAAAGAACAAGTTGGGCTTAGAATAGAGAAATGAGGGAGCAAGTCCTAGACCGCTTGCTGACAACAGCAATATCACATGAATACTTAGCAAACAGTTTCAACCATTAGATATCAACTTAGGAAAACATTTTTATGTATTTGAAAGGCAGAGTGATGGAAAGAAAAGGGGTGAGAGACAGAATCTTCCATCTGCTGGTTCACTCCCCAACACTCAAATGTCTTCAACAGCTGGGGCTGGGCCAAAGCAAAGCCATGACCTAGGAACTACGTCCAGGTCTCCTATGTCGATAGTAGGGGTCCAAGTATTTGAGCTATTATCTACTGCCTCCAAGCCACCTTAGCAGGAAGCTGTATCATAAGTAGATGTGGAGACTAGACTAGAGTCCAGGCACTGCAATATGGGATGTGAACAATCCAAACAGCAGCTTAACCCTCATTAAAACAAAGTCTGCCCTGGAACAGCTTCAAAATTATGCTAATCCCAAACTGTTTCTATGTAAACACAGAGTACACAGTAGAAGAAACAGTAATGGCTTTTTTGGTGAATGGCATGGTCCAAAAAACTCTCTTTTGTACTTCAAGCATAATATATCTGCTAGGTTTCTTGACTGCAACCAGACAAAGCTGATTCTTACCAAGTAAAAATAAGAATCATTATAAAGATATCAGGGGCTCAAAATTAAAAAGAAAGGTATTAGAGGACCCAAATTCAGAAATGACAGACAGAAAAGCTTTAATGGAAGAGCCAAAAAGCAGAATGCACAACTACTGTCTTCTTCTCTCACTACTACATGAGAATTCCCACCCTTGTTCTCTATTTCTACTACCAAGAAAAAACCATGACATTCACCACTGAAAATTGTGAATGAACTTTTACCTTTGTGTCACTTACTCAATATTCAAAATCTTAGATGGAAGTATTCTACAGGCCTTTCTCTACTGCATACCCAAAGGTGTTGACAGAGAATACATAGAACATTGCTTCACTTTGACTCCCAAATTAGGATGCAGAGCAAGCACAGCACCACACAAAAGGGTTAACACCCTGGCCTGAAGTGCCGGCACCCCATATGGGCGCTGGTTCCAGTCCCGGCTGCTCCTCTTCCAATCCAGCTGTCTGCTATGGCCTGGGAAAGCAGTAGAAGATGGCCCAAGTTGTTGGGCCCATGCACCTGTATAGGAGACCTGGAAGAAGCTCCTGGCTCCTGGCTTCGGATCAGCGCAGCTCCTGCTGTTGCGGCCAATTGGGGAGTGAACTAGCGGATGGAAGACCTCTCTCTCTCTCTCTGCCTCTTCTCTCTCTGTCTAACTCTGACTTTAAAATAAATAAATAAATCTTTAAAAAATAATTTGTGATTTAGTTATGTTTGTAATAATGTTATAATGAATAATAGTATATATTATTAGAAATGGTTCAGTACTTTGCAAACTTCAAAGAGATTAACATAAACAGACAAATCAAAGTACATTTACCTTTGCCAATTTCATGAACTTGAATAGGTTCCTTAACCTCTTAGGCTTCAATTTTCCTCTTTTTACCATAAGAATAATGCATTCTAGGCTATATTTACCATGAAAGTTACATAATATAATGAAATTGTGCTAAGTACACAACATATATCCCAATAAATGGTATTACTAGTCTACATAGAATATGCAAGTCACTAGATTTGGATATACAAATTCACAAATTAATTTGACATCATTTTTATAACTCTATTAAAAATGTATTTAACTGAACCTTGCCATATAACTGATTGAGTACTTCCATTTGTCTGTATATAGAAAGTTTATTGTGTTAACAGAATTTTATATGTCTTAAGTGAATTTAAAGAATATCATCATCATTTTCAATTACTGCTGCTAGAACTCCTGAGCAGTCTATCTTTAAAAACTCCCCAAATACAAAGGAAAGCAGTGTTGGTTTCTAATCTGTTTTTTTTTTTAATTTTTATTTAATGAATATAAATTTCCAAAGTACAGCTTATGGGTACAATGGCTTTCCCCTCCCCCATAACTTCCCACCCACCCACAACCCTCCCCTTTCCCACTCGCTCTCCCCTTCCATTCACATCAAGATTCATTTTCAATTATCTTTATATACAGAAGATCAGTTTAGTATATATTAAGTAAAGATTTCAACAGTTTGCACCTACATAGCAAAACAAATTGAAAAATACTGTTTGAGTACTAGTTCTTTTTTTTAATATTTTTTATTTTTATTTTTTTTAAATTTTATTTAATGAATATAAATTTCCAGTGTACAGCTTATAGATTACAATGGCTTCCCTCTCCCATAACTTCCCTCCCACCTGCAACCCTCCCCTCTTCCGCTCCCTCTCCCCTTCCATTTGCATCAAGATTCATTTTCAATTCTCTTTATATACAGAATATCAATTTAGTATAAAGATTTCAACAGTTTGCACCCACATAGAAACACAAAGTGAAACATACTGTTGGAGTACTAGTTATAGCATTAAATCAAAATGTACAGCACATTAAGGACAGAGATCCCACATGAGGAGCAAGTGCACAGTGACTCCTGTTGTTGACCCAACAAATTGACACTCTAGTTTATGGTGCCAGTAACCACCATAGGCTATCGACATGAGTTGCCAAGGCTATGGAAGCCTTCCAAGTTTGCCGACTCTGATCATATTTAGACAAGGTCATAAAAGATAGAGTGAGGATAGTAACCAATGATCCTAAGAGTGGCATTTACCAGGTTTGAACAATTATACAGCATTAAGTGGGGAAGAGGACCATCAGTACACTCAGGTTGGGAGTAGAGCCATTGGTGGTAGAGGTTATGATTACGAAGGAATGAGGCCCAAGTGCGCTAGACAGGGTCTAGAACAAAGGACAGAGTCATTATTAGAGGAGCTAAGAAAGGTGCTGTCTAAGCTATAACAGGCTAATCCTCCGCCTTGCGGTGCCGGCACACCGGGTTCTAGTCCCGGTCGGGGCACCGATCCTGTCCCGGTTGCCCCTCTTCCAGGCCAGCTCTCTGCTATGGCCCAGGAAGGCAGTGGAGGATGGCCCAAGTACTTGGGCCCTGCACCCGCATGGGAGACCAGGAGAAGCACCTGGCTCCTGGCTTCGGATCAGCGAGATGCGCCGGCCGCAGCGGCCATTGGAGGGTGAACCAACGGCAAAAAGGAAGACCTTTCTCTCTGTCTCTCTCTCTCTCACTATCCACTCTGCCAGTTAAAAAAAAAAAACAAAACACTGAAATCTTTCCTCTCAGTCAGAAAACTTAATTGTAGCTTAAATGAGTACTAGTTCTATAGCATTAAATCACAATGTACAGCACATTAAGGACAGAGATCCTACATGATATTTTTTAAAAATTGATTAATTTTCTATGCAATTTCCAATTTAAACCAAGTTTTTTTTTCATTTTTAATTATCTTTATATACAGAAGATTGATTCAGTATATACTAAGTAAAAATTTCATCAGTTTGCACCCACACAGAAACACAAAGTGTAAAATACTGTTTCAGTACTAGTTATAGCATCACTTCACATTGGACAACACATTAAGGACAGATCCCACATGAGACATAAGTACACAGTGACTCCTGTTGCTGACTTAACAATTTGACACTCTTGCTTATGGCGTCAGTAATCTCCCTAGGCTCTAGACATGAGTTGCCAAGGCTATGGAAGCCTTTAGAGTTCGCTGACTTTGATCTTATTTCGACAGGGTCATAGTCTAAGTGGAAGTTCTCTCCTCCCTTCAGAGAAAGGTACCTCCTACTTTGATGGCCCCGTTCTTTCCACTGGGATCACACTCGCTGAGATCCTTCATTTAGGTCTTCTTCTTCTTCATCATCTTTTTTTTTTTCCAGAGTGTCTTGGCTTTCCATGCCTAAAATAATCTGGTTTTGTAAGAACAAATTACTTCAGATACAATTCTTAGCATTCATGGGAATTAAGAAATCTTATACCCTGTGCAGATTTTCTTTGTTTTTATTTTCATTCCTGAGTTTTTAATCTTCAAATTTGTTTAACATTTTAATTTTTACTCTATTGAAAATCACTTCATGGGGCTTAATTATCTATTACACCTTAGAATTGACTAGGAATTTTGGAAATTATTCCAAATTGAAAACATTTAAATCTTCACTGTCTTCGTTGATTGGTAAATTGCTTTAATATTTCAATGACTCAACATTGAACAGTTCAGATTTTTCTAAAGACAAAAATATTCTTATGTGATATTATTCCATCCATCTCCTACATGACCTCCTACCTTACACTCAATCTCAGACAACTAATTAGCAGATTAGAAAATACTGGCTTATGTCAAGTCATTTTTATCTCTTCTCTTTGTACTGTTCTCAGAGACTACTGTTCTCCCTTAATTTCTCTCTGAATTGTTACTGATGTTAAAAAATTTTGTTTGCTTCAG
This sequence comes from Lepus europaeus, assembly GCF_033115175.1. Classification (NCBI taxonomy): domain Eukaryota; kingdom Metazoa; phylum Chordata; class Mammalia; order Lagomorpha; family Leporidae; genus Lepus; species Lepus europaeus. Next base: position 11,888,973 of record NC_084850.1, read on the forward strand.
CTTCTAATAGGTAATCCTGCAACTTGAACACAAATAATGTGGTAACATACATGTTACTTATTACTGTGCAAGTCATGCTCTATTCTCAGTAATACCAAATAAAGAATATTGCCACTCAGATCACATTTATGTCACCCAAATATTTCCACAATACTGAAATCAGGATGTATCCTGTTCAAGGCAAAAATTGCACTTTGACTTTCTTTCTATACACAGCCACCCATCTATTGAATCTTAGAGATCACTAAGGGATATGTTACAAAGTTAAATCTATGTTGTTAAATATCCAGTGTCTAATGAATTTCAATATGCAATTTTATTAAAAATTTGTAAAGTTAATAATGGATGATATGTTGGTAAATATTTAACATCTACCTGTGGTTTTAGATGGGGAAGTCTGAGCCACAGCATTTGCTGCTTTTCCTGGTATAAATATTCTCAACAAGGGTAATGTTAAGTTATCAATATGACACTGAATGTAAAGTTGAGAAAAAAATACAATCTTGTCTCATGCCATAGTAAGAGCCATCTCCTACACACCACATAATATATATTTAAACTATTTCTTTTTTAATTAAAAAAATAAAACAGGAGACTACCAAAGATATCTTCTATAGTCAGTTTAAAATATTCAATTTAACTCTAACATTTTAATACAAATGCAATCTATTATATTAACCAATTCACAGTTCAAAAATGCTTCAAAGGAATGAAATTAAAAGGAATACTACTATTTAAAGTATAATGTATGGAAAAGACACTCCACAGGTCAATTAGAATGTTGTGATTGTGGTCACAACCCAGATGCTGTTATTTAGCTTGTTCATTTGTTTTGTTTAATGAGACAAGGTAAGTGGGGAAATGAAACCACTTTGAGTGGATCCTTTGTCACTTGAGACAACATAAAACTAAGGTGCTAAGGGAGAGTTTTATAATGAGTACTACTCACATCACATAAATGTGAAACACTTTGGATTTTCAATGCATTCAACATATTTTGTTAAGTGAAGGAAGAATACAAACAAGTCCTTTTCATACTGAGTATATTGAAAATCCCTAGGTCATGGAGAGGAAATGGAGCATAAAACAACAGTTTAAGTTAATAGGAGACAAGTATGTCCCTGATCTATATGTTTTACACTCAGAAAAAGTGCTAACTATTTGCTTTGAGACAACAAACCAGCTTTTGCATGAGAAATCTCTTTGAGCTCAGTCTCACTGATTGTTTTTTAAACCTTTGCTGTCAAACACTCAAAAAGCAGCAGGCATAGGGTTGAAGATGATCATGAGAAATCTAATTGGAGGCATGAAAACAGGTCACACATTGAGTAAAATGGTTGAACATCACAAAAAGTTTCCCCTAAAATGGAGTACTCCTTTTGTCACATTCACTGTTCCCTTTCTCCCATAATTGCCACCAGAGTGTGATCATCCATGCTGTTGAATACACCATTCTCTAGTATACAATTGTAAATTTTCCCAGACTTTTAATTGCTCAAGTTGTGGCTGACTTCCCCCAGTATGTTGGTTCTGAGAAGTTTAGAGGCACTATAATGCAATGCCATAAATACAGCCTGCCTTCACTTTCTGAAATATACTTAAAAGTATATTGCTCATCTGCTTCAGATCCATTTGATTCACATAATAATAGCAATAATAATAATAATAATAGTAATGGTAATAAAACTTTTATTTTGAGTGCTTTCTAGTTTTCTTTCTTTTATTAATGTCTTCCAGTGTTACATTTCCTTTAATCTTCACCATAGCACTGCAAATAGGTGTTATTATCTCAGTTATACAAATGGAAAATTGTCACTTAGTGAGCTTCACCTGGTAAGTAGAGGAGCTAAACTTAAATTCAGTTTTATCTGGCTCCAAAGCATACCATTTAAATTTCCTAAGCCACTTAAAACCTTAACTATACTACACAACATGCAGCAATGAAATACCTTCCAAAAGGAAAAATGATTGTAGGAGACAATGTGTTCCCTACAATTCTGTTGGCCACTGCTTGATTTCGAAAAAATGTAAGTAATATCGACATTTTGAGGGCAAACGACAATTAATAAGGTAACTCTAAATGAATTTATAGAGAGAAAAACAAACTCTCTTCAAACTAATGAACACACAAGAGTGAGCAGTCAAGGTAAATGTCTTTGTGAGAATATCTGTTTTCTGGGGGCATATTTACTTCTGTGACTTGTTTATTTTGGACTGTCCTGGCATGCCATATAACACAGCCACAAAGTTCATTTTAATTTCTTGAGACTGCTCACTGGGGAAATATTTGATTTACTTGAGGGCTGTAGCACTAAAAGGATTCAAAGTTGATTTCATCACTTAATAGAAATATAATCATGGTAAATATATTGATGTAATAGCATCCACCATCTTCCTGGCCCCTTCACCTTGGGCAAGACGTGCAAGTCATTCTGGCTGTTCATTGCATACTTATTTATGGAAATAATAAAGAGAATAGAGAAATGGTAGGAATCAAGATCGACTTTTTAAAGTTCTCTGGAAGGATACCCAGAAAAAGGTAGTATTTTTCGTCTGGGGGCAGTGGCAGAGTATGAGAGGGAGAGTTTTCACAGTATAACTTTTCTGAAACTTTAAATTTGTAACTGTTTAATGAGTGTCCTATTCACATCACTATCTAATAACATATAATTGGGATTGGTGCTGTGGTGCAGCAGGTTAAAGCCCCAACCTGCAGCGCCGACATCGGTTGGACTTCCACTGCTCCACTACCTATCTAGCTCTCTGCTAATGTGCTTGGAAAAGCAGCGGAGGATGGTCCAAGTCCTTGGGCCTCTGAATCCACATGGGAGACCTAGAAGAAGCTCCTGAATCCTGGTTTTGGCTCTGCTAAGCTCCAGCCATTGCAGCCATTTTGGGAGTGAACCAGCAGATGGAAGACCTCTCTATCTCTCTGTCTCTACCATTCTCTGTGAATCTTTCAATTAAATAAAATAAATCTTAATAAACCACATATAATTTATATATATATATATATATATATATATATATATATATATATATATATGTTTACATATATCTTCCTGGCTGCAAGATAGGATTATTTCAATTGAAAATTTTAAACTCATGCTGGCAACTGTCTTGTCTTCTGTTTTATAATCAAATAATTTTGTGTATGAAGCAAGGAGTTACCAATGATTGGAGATATGAAAGTAGAAAAGTGATCTGCTCAATTTTAAAGATTTACTTATTTATTTGAAAGACAGAATTACACAGACAGAGGGAGAGACAAACAGAGAACTAGAGATCATCCATCCACTGGTTCACTCCCATATGGCCACAACAGCCAGCACTGGCCCAGGATGAAACCAGGAACCAGAAGCTTTCTCTGGTTCTCCCACATGGGTGGCAGGGCCCAAACACTTGGGTCATTTTCCACTACTTTTCTCAGGTCATTAGCAGGGAGCTGGATTAGAAATGGAGCAGCCCAGATGTATACTAGTTCCCTTATTGGGTGGTTATGTTGCAGAGGGTGGGTTTACCTGTTATACCACAAAGCCAGCCCTATTTGCTCTTTTTAAAAAAATACATCATAGTATGAATAAAATGTTTGAATTAAACACTGGCAGCTTGAAAACAAGCATGAAAAATAATTTGTACAATACCCTGAAAGTGACAGATGTCACTAAATGTTTCTTAATGTTGAAGTAAATTAAAAAAAAACTTTTAAATATGTCTCTCAATGATATTGTTCCATCTGAATATCATGCTTCAATACATTGTAAATTTCCTAGTAAGGTAAAAAAAAGAAGAGACTCCTTGATCTGATCTTCAAAGATCTTCTATTTCAGAGTTGAACCAGACTCAGGCACCATAATGAGCACTATATAAACTTCTGCTAATCTTTTTCCCCATAGAAACCTTTTAGTTAAGGTATACAAACTTCATGCATTTCATAAATACATCTTTAGGAACATAGTGCTTCTTCCCACAGTACCTTCCCTCCAACCCACTATCCAATGCTTTTTCCTCCTCCCTCTCCTATTACCATTCTTATTTTTTTAAAAAGATCTATTTTCAATTAACTTTATACAGATAAGATTAACTCTATACTAAGTAATGAGTTCAACAAATAGTATTAAAAAAAAAAAACTATTCCTCAACAGTGACACAAGGGCTTTTCAAAGACATCATATCTCGAAGTGTCAATTTCACTTCTATAGATGACCTTTTTGGTGCTCTGTTAGTTATCACAAATCAGGGAGAACATGATATTTGACCTTTTGAGACTGGCTTATTTCATTAAGTATAATATGTTCTAGTTGCACCCATTTTGTTGCAAACAACATGATTTCATTTTTTTTACCTCTGTGTAGATTTCCATGGCATACATACTGTATAATTTCCTTGTCTACTCTTCAGTTGATGGATATTTGGTTAGATTCCATATCTTAGCTATTGCGAATTGAGCTTCAATAAACACAGGAGTACAGATAACACTTTCATATGCTGATTTTATTTCCCTTGGGTAAATTCCCAGGAGTGGGATGGCTGTCTTCCACAGTGGCTTTACCAGTTTACATTCCCACCAAGACTGGATTAGGGTACCTTTTTCCCCACATCCAGGCCTGCATTTGTTGTTTGTTGATTTCTGTATTAAAGCCATTCTAACAGGAGTGAGGTGAAACATCACTGTGGTTTTGATTTGCATTTCCCTGACAGCTAGTGATACTGAACATTTTTTCATGTGTCTGCTGGTCATTTGGATTTTCTCTTGAAAAATGTCATTTAAGTACTTGGCCCATCTCTTAACTGGGTCATTTGTTTTGTTGTTGTTGAGTTTCTTGATCTCTTTGTAGATTCTGTTATTAATCCTTTATCAGTTGCATAATTTGCAAATAATTTCTCCCATTCTGTTGGTTGCCTCTTCACTTTGCTGAGTGTTTTCTTTGTAGTACAAAAGCTTCTCAATTTGATGTTATCCCATTTGTCAATATTGGCTTTGATTGCCTATGCCTCTGGGTCTCTTCCAAGAACTCTGCCTATGCCAGTGTCTTGCAGTGTCTCCTCAATGTTTTCTAATAATTTGATGGTAATGGGTGTTAAATTTATGTCTTTGATCCACTTTGAGTGAGTCTTTTTGTTTTTGGATTTGACTGGTTAGTATTTTGTTGAGGACTTTGTGTCTATATTTATCAAGGAAGTCTGTCTGTGGTTCTGTTTCTCTGTTGTATCTTTTTCAGGTTTAGGAATTAAGGTGATGCTGGTTTCATAGAAAGAACTTTGGAGGATGTTTTCCTTTGCTGGGAGGGTCTTTATTACTGATTCAATTTGTGCCTTATTTAATGCTCTGTTTAGGTTTTCCATGTCTTCGTGGCTCAATTTATGTGAGTTGTATGCGCCCGGGAATCTATCCATTACTGCTATGGTTTCATTTGCTGCTGTTTTTCTAGGTCCTTGAGAACCATTGATAGCTCATTATTTGGTGCCTTTCCAATTTCTTGATGTAGGCACCTATTGATATAAACTTTCCTCTTCATACTGCTTTTTCTATATTCCATAAGATTTGATATGCTCTATTGTGGTCTTCATTTATTTCTAAAAATTTTTTTTAAATTTCTTCTATGACCCACTGTTCATTCAGGACCATGTTGTTCAGTCTCTGTCTGTATGCATATGTTCTAGATATTCTTGACTTGCTGATTTTGAGCTTCATTTGTTGTGATCAGAGAAGCATGGAATGATTTTGATTTTGATTTTTTTGAATTTTCTGCAAATTTCTTTATGGCTTAGGATGTGGTCAATACTAGAGAAAGTTGCATGCACAGGTGAAAAGAATGTGTATTCTGCATCTGTAGGACGAAAAGTTCTGTATATATCTGTTAGGTGCCAAGTGCCTGTAATTAGGTGCATATATATATATATATATATATATATATAATTAGGTGTATATGTTTATTATAATCACATCTTCATGTTGAACTGATCCCTTAGTCATTACATAGGGCTATTCTTATTTCTTTTAGCAGTTTTTGTGTTAAATTCTATTTTGTTGATATTAGAATGGCTACATCAGCTTTTTTTGTTTGTTTCTGTTAGCATGGAATACCTTTTCCATCCTTTCACTTTCAGTCTGCGAGTATCAGTGTTGGTGAGATGTGTTTCCTGTAGGCAGCAAATAGATGGGTTTTGTTTTTTAATCCATCCATCCAGTCTATGTCATTTCACTGGAGAGTTGAGTCCATTTACAATCAAGGTGACTATTGATAAGTAATGACTTGGTCCTGCCACTTTTCCATAAATATTCCTATTGTTTACTTTGGATTTACTTCATACTTTTACTGGGAGATTTTCTTCACTTTGTTTCATAGTGATGACCATGTTTCTGTATTTCTGTGTAGCACATCCTTAAGTCTCTTTTGTAGGGCTGGACAAGTGGTGAACAATTCTTTCAATTTCTGTTTGTTATGGAAGGTCTTTATTTCACTTTCATTCATAAATCAGAGCTCTGCAGGGTGCAGTAGTCTGGGCTGTCAGTTTTTTTTTTTTTTTTCTTAAGACTTGGAATATATCTCATCATTCTATCCTGGCCTGTAGGATTTCTTATGAGAAGTCAATTGTGAGTCTTATTGGAGATCCTCTGAAAGTAATCTGTAATTTCTCTTCTGAACATTTTAGAATCTTTTCTTTATGTTTTACTGTGGAGAGTTTGACTATAATGTGTCATGGTGAAGGTCTTTTCTTGTCATGTCAATTAGGAGTTCTACGGGCTTCTTGTACTTGGATGTCCTTTTCTTTCTCTAAATTTGGGAAGTTTTCTAAAATTATTTCACTAAAAGGTCCTTCTATTCCTTTTCTTTTTCCACACCTTCAAGAATTCCTAAGATCTGTATGTTGGGTTGTTTGATAATATCCCATACATCTCAATCACTTTTTTTGTTTGTTTGTTTTCTAGTTTCTTCTTTTTTGGAGTCTGCTGTAGAATTTCCAGAGAATTGTCTTCTCATTTGGATATTCTTTCTTCTGCCTCAGCAAGTTTATTGTTAAGGCTTTCTACTGCACTTTTTATTTGATTTGTTGAATTCTTCATTTTTTGATATTTCCTTTTTATTTCTCTTTAAAATCCTAATTTTATGAGAAAAATTTCCATTCATGTCATGTATGGATTTCTTTAATTCATGTACTTGCTTTTGATTCCTCCTAAATAATCCTAAGATCAATTTTTTGAATTCCATTTCCAGCATTTCTTCAATCTCTTCATCTTCTCATTCTAGTATTTAAGTACTGCTGTGTTCTTTTAAGGGCATCATATTGTCTACCTTATTCTTGTTTCTTGACTTGCTGCATTTATTTTTAGGCATTTGTGGAGATATTTGGTGTTTTTTTTTTATTTTCCCTTGATAGTTTTTATCTTTGGACTATGCCTTTGTGGTTTAGTGGAGTGTCTGTGAATACCCAGATGTGTGTGCTGGGTGTGGCCAGGGAGCTCTATTTATTGCTCCATGGTTAGGGGAGTATCTAAGGCAACACCCAAGTTGAGCGTGTTAAATTTCCTCTTCTTTTTTTTTTTTTTTTTAAATTGCAGGGGAGGTTTGATCAGCTCTGTTGCTATAGTTTCATGCTCACCTCCTCTCCTTCAAGGAGATCAATGCCTGGGTGCTAGCCCCAACGGGTACAATATTCATCCATGCAGCCACAGGAACCACACAAAGAATCTGTGCAGTTCTTGGTATGAGCACGGACCCTACAGCAGTGACCCTTACCAGGGAATCACGGAGCTATGAGTCTGTGGAGCCCACTGTGACTGCCCAAAGACCCAGTCACACCCTGAGCCCTTCCACACAGCCACAGTTTTTAGAGTCCCAGCACATGAGCCTCCCAAGTCATGAGCACCCAGCCCTCTGTCAATTCTCCCAGCCAGACTCAGGCATCTCCTCTGGGTTGGTTGCTGTGCACACAGACACAAGGTGGCACAGCTGTTAGGTATGTCCAAAATGTGCCTGCTCTCTCTCTCTGCTAGTTACAGGACCCTGGTGCTGAGTAGTCGGGGATAGAGAAACGTGCCTCTGTTTGTTTTTTTTTTTTTCTAGGTTGTTCTGCTAATTTTAATAACAACACTAAGAGTTAAATATAATTTACATTTTATAGGTGATATAATCCAGATTCAGAAATGCCAGAATACAGCTTGTAACTGAGAAAGTTGAACTTTGACTTGGGTTTTGTCTTGCTTCTAATAAGTTATTATGAAGAATACCATAACAATGACTGCATATTAACTGCCTTCTGTGTACCATATCATTTCTAATCTTCCATACAGTCCTTCAAAGTCTAAATTATTATTCTTGCTTCCCAGATAACCCAAAGCGAGGCTGAGGGAAATCACATCACTTGCAAAAGGCCACATTGCTAATATACAGGACTTTGGCTATATGACCCCAGATTTGTCAGTCTCTAATATCTGAACTCTTTGCACCATAACACCCTGTCTTGAAGTAAAGCTCTACAGTGCACTTTTTACAGAAACTAACTTCACACACCCAATACACACACATACACGCACATAAAGGGAAGCGTAATGACCATTATGAAGAAAGGGTAGTTTATCATCTGATATGGAATGAAGCGAATTTTCCATCATTCTAGCTGAATAAATTAAATATAGAAAAATCAGTTACCTCTCCACAGTAATAAGTTTCTTCATTTATGAGTCCTTTATTTCCCTAAGAAAGAAAAATATATATATTAAGGTTAACTATTTTAGGCATAATTCAGTTACTCAGTCTCATCTGAGAAAAATCAAATGAAATATTTCCATAACAATGTATTAAATATTTTTTAAAGATTTGTTCATTTATTTGAAAGGCAGAGCTACAGAGAGGCAGAGGCAGAGGCAGAGAGAGAGGTCTTCCATCCACTGGTTCACTCCCCAGGTGGCCACAAGGGCTGGAGCTCAGTCAGTCTGAAGGCAAGAGCCAGGTGTTTCTTCTGAGTCTCCCACATAGATGCAGGGGCCCAAGCAGCTGGGCCATTTTTTACTGCTCTCCCAGGCCATTGCAGAGAGCTGGATCGGAAGTGAAGTAGCCGTGACTGGAACCACCACCCATATGGGATGCTGGTTCTTCAGGCAGTGGCTTTACCTCTATGCCACAATTCAGGCCCGGTATTTATTATTTATTTGAAAGGCAGAGTTACAGAGAGTCGGGGCTGGGGGTCTTCCTTCCGCTGGTCCACTTCCCAAATGGCCACAATGGCTGGGGCTGAACCTGTCCAAAGCCAGGAGCCAGGAACTTCTTCCGGATCTGCCGTGTGGGTACAAAGGCCCAGGGACTTGGACCATCCTCCTCTGCTTTTCCAAGCACACTAGCAAGGAGCTGGATTGGAAGTGGGGCAGTTGGGCCTTGAACCGGGGTCCGTATGGGATGTCAGCACTTCAGGCGGTAGCTTTACCCGTTATGCCACAGCGCCAGCCCCCAGTTAATATGGTTTTAAGATGATACTCGTGGGACTGGCATTGTGACATAGCAGGTAAAGCTACCACCTGCAATGCTGGCATCCAATATGGGCACTTTTTTGGAGTTCTGGCTGCTCTATTTCTGATCTACTCCCTGATATTGTCCTGGGAAATCAGCAGAATATGGCCCAAAATGTTTGGGTCCCTCAATTCCATGTGGAAGATCTGGAAAAAGCTCCTGAATCTTGGTTTCTGCCTGTTCCAGTCCTGGCCATTGTGCTCATTTGGAGAGTGAACCAGTGCATGGAAAATCTCTCTCCCTATCTGTCTCCTCTCTCTGTGAAACTATGACTTTCAAATAAATAAATAACCTTTTTTAAAAAAAGGTAGAAGAAATAAAAAAATACGAGGAAAGTTTAAAACTACTAGATTTATTCAATATTTTCCACTGAGGGTTAAGTGACTAAAGCATAAAGCAAAAACAAAAACAAAAACAAAACAAACAAAAAAACCTTCCAAAATAGCAAAAGAGTTTGTCAGTAAAATGCCTTTCTTGAGATCAATTGCTCTTGATTAGATAAAATGTAATATATGGAAAAATGCCAGTGACTAAATCATGCCCTAAACATTAATATCCTATAAAAATTATTGATCTTGTTTTCAAATATAAAAGTTTATAACAGTGTAGATAAATTATTTATTTATTTATTTATTTATTTATTATTTACTGGATCTGGATCATAGGAATTATATGGAATGACAAAACCAAGAACAACATAACATAAATCGCAATTTATGAAATTAAATGAACAGATATACAATGATATGCCATCAAATTGCTTCTCTCACTAATGTGGAACACAGTCAGGGGCTCATAATAAAGGACAATGTCTTAGTAGTGGCTAAACACAAAGTTGTGACGTCCAATAAGGTTGATGAATTTCATTCTCTTGTCCATCTTCTTTAATCTCATTTTAACTACAATGCTAATAAATGTGAGTTATTGTGTGCCTCAAAACCCAAAATACATAAGTAGCAAATTAGAAGTGAGAGAAGTTTCTAAAGATTTGCAATGATTGCTGAAGTGGTAACATTACTACAGAATAGAATGTAAGGAAACAATAAAAAAATCCCTAAAATCTATCTAGGGCAAATAATCTTACAGCTGTATGAATAGCTTCCAGGATGCCAAATTATATTGCAACATCTAGTATCCACAGTTAATACCTTGGCAATGGGGAATGGTTAATTACTATTTTTATTTCTCATTTAATGAAGGTATCTATTACAGAGATATTTACATCATCATTCTAACTGAATAAATTAAAATTTAAAAATTAAATTAAAATTTAAACACAGTATGTTTAAAGTGGTAAAATATGAGCTATACAGAAACCACAGATTCAGAAAAACTGGGTCTGTAAACTGTGAAATACAGACATTCAAAAATTTATTAGGCTCATATTATGCTCATGTCTTCTAACATTAGAAGAGTGTGTTTCTCATCATTAAAAAAGCAATAAACTACAAAGAAGTTGGATTAGGTGGTATGTGTGAAATTTTAGTTTTTTAACAAAAGATGCTTTACATTAGTCATTACACAATTATGTCATTGCCTTGTATCCAAAGAAAGCTTTGGCAGATACTGGTAAAAATTTGGAAAAACAAGTGGGAGACAACTGAAGCACGCTATCATTTAGGTCCTCCAAATTATGACTGGCTATTGTGCACTTATTAGAAGGTATTTAGATCATCCTGTCTTTGCGATTTCTGACAAGACAGCAGCTCTTCACCCAGATGCTCTTGAATTCATTCTTCGGCTCTGGGGCCGTATTCACCGAGGGACTGCTATCCTCTGGGATTCACTGGCTGGCTTTGGACTCACCGGCAACCTTGATGCTTTCCTACGCAAATAGCATACCTCCATTAGTTGCCCTCCACTAATTTGGGATTTTCTCTGCTTTATAAACTTGAAGAGCTGCTGTTCTTTTCATCTGCTTCAAAGGGGGAAAAGGGCAAAGTCTCTGCAAGAAGCAATATGGCTCTGACTGTGAGTCAGGTTATAAATTGCTAATAGTCTTAACAGAAGCAGACAGGTTGGTTTCAATAAGAACAATAATAAAAATGCACATGTTGCTGTGAGGCGTTATGTGCAGCCATGAATCAAAATTGTGTTTTCTTAGAGTAGAATATCAGGAGATTGAAGGGCTGGGAATGGTATAGTGAGGAACCAAAAAGGGAAGGAAATTATGGCATCAGCTTGTACTTAAGCCATGGGGAGTAGAATACAGAGGTGACCTTTTCCCATTTTCAAATCAAAGAATGAATACCAACATATTGCGTTGTTCTGACAGTCCCCTGGGGATCAGGAATAGTTACTGCATTTTATTCACCAAGTAATTCTGGTTAGCCATGCAATTGCTATTTCTGTGCTAAAATGGCCAATCTCTAAGGAAGTTTCTGCCACCTTTAAGCCTGAAGAAGAACCAACAAATTCCTGCAGGTGCCTTTAACCAGGCAACTATTTAGTAAAACTAGAAGCAAGCCTGTTTTTGTTTTTGTTGTTTTTACTGATTGAAATATCAGCAAGCCCTAAATAGAGCCTAATTATTAGACTATGATACAAACCTTAGAGTTATCTAAGTATTAATTGATAACCCCTGAAATAGCGGCAATTTAAATTGAATTAAGTACAGTTAATAAGGCAGCTGAGTTCCAAACGCAATTTCTGCAATAAAAACAGGAGGGTAAAACTGTCGCTCTGGGTTATAAAAACGCAGAAATCATTTTAGAAAATGTTTTGGGTTAAGTTTATTTAACTAAGAAAAAGTTAGCTGAGAAATTGAGCAGGAGGGGAGATATTTAAATTGTCTAAGAGACCAGATTGCTTCTAGTATCTTTGGCCACTGTCAAATTAGCTCTTTGCATAAGTCCATCCACCTAAAGAATTATATAAAATCTTATATATTCACTAAGAGAACTATATAAGGCAACACTTTGTTTTTCTAATTTGAGTTATGCATGAATCTTAAAATAACTTTCTCCTGTTTTTTTTTAAAAGCATAGTTTAGACTACTAGTTTTAAAAATCTGTTCTACTTAGCCCCAGGTGATCTACTGAGCCCCATTAAGGCAATGGACAGGGAAGGTGACTTATGGAACTGCTAACTACAAGGAATATAATGCAATCATTTGCATCTGACCCAGGAATATGTTAACTATCATTTAAATACAATGTATACTGCAGAGCAATTTGTTAGTAATGAATCATGCTCTGGCAAGAAATATAATAATGCATGCAATGGACATTACCAAAAATGCAAAAAATCTAGGAATAAAGAATTTGAGGACCACAAGCATATTATCCTTTCAAAGACTAAGCTTTTATTACTCAAGCAAATTCAGAAAACGAGTTTTAAAAAACTTGAGTTCACAATTCTGTGGTTGACTCAAACTATTCTGCAGTTAATTTCTTGGTTTAGTTAATTGATTTTTATTTTGTAATCACTAACCTGTCACACCATTTACAGAAGGTTAAGTCATTAATTCCACTTAACAACACATGTAAAATATGGTGATTGGCTTTTTTCCATCTACTATTTTAAGTTTACCAGCTACAAACAAAACACTTATTTAAAGTCATTCGTAATATGCACCATCAGAGAAGACTTAGAGCTCTTGGGCCACTTGCTTTGTGCTGGTTTATATGTGTGTGTGCCTGTGTGTGTGTGTTTGAAAGGCAGAGTTAGAGAAACAGAAGAGACTCAGAAAGAGAGAGATCCTCCATCTGCTGGTTTACTCCCCAGAAGCTGCAGCAGTAAGGGCTGTGCCAAACCAAAGCCGGGATCTAGGAGCTTCTTCCAGGCCTCTCTCATGGGTGCAGGGGCTAAAGGATTTGTGCCATACTCCACAGCTTTCCAGGTGTGTGTGCAGGGAGCTGGATTGGAAATGGAGCAGCTAGAATATGAATCAGCACCCACATTGGATGAAGGCATTAGAGGTGGCATCTTAACCAGCTAAACCACAACGTCAGCCTCCTTATGGGCTGTTTTGACTAAGAATATTTCAAATGTTTTCCCCATATGGAATTTTTTTAAACTTTTATTTAATCAATATAAATTTCCAAAGTACAGCTTATGGATTACAATGGCTTCCCCCTCCCATAACTTCCCTCCCACCCACAACCTTCCCCTTTCCCGCTCCCTCTCCCCTTCCATTCACATCAAGATTCATTTTCAATTCTCTTTATATACAGAAGATCAGTTTAGTATATATTAAGTAAAGATTTCAACAGTTTGCCCCCACATAGCAACACAAAGGGAAAAAATACTGTTGGAGTACTAGTTATAGCATTAAATAACAGTGTACAGCACATTAAAGACAGAGATTCTACATGATATTTTTTAAAAATTAATTAATTTTCTATGCAATTTCCAATTTAACGCCAGGCTTTTTTTTTCATTTCCAATTATCTTTATATACAGAAGATCGATTCAGTATATACTAAGAAAGAACGGGGCCATGAAAGAAGGAGGTACCTTTTTCTGAAGGGAGGAGAGAACTTCCACTTTGACTATGACCCTATTGGAATAAGATCAAAGTCGGCGAACCCTAAAGGCTTCCATAGCCTTGGCAACTCATGTCTAGAGCCTAGGGAGATTTCTGACGCCATAAACAAGAGTGTCAAATTGTTAAGTCAACAACAGGAGTCACTGTGTACTTACTTCTCATGTGGGATCTGTCTTTAATGTGTTGTCCAATGTGAAGTGATGCTATAACTAGTACTGAAACAGTATTTTTACACTTTGTGTTTCTGTGTGGGTACAAACTGATGAAATCTTTACTTAGCATATACTGAATCAATCCCCATGTGGATTTTAAATGCTGATACTCACAGCTGCAGAAAATAAGGTAGACTTTCCTTAATTTTCTTTGACTCTTTTCCTATTATGAACCCTATTCTGCAAAATGAGACAAACAGTAAAGTAAATTTGGAGACTCCCCATTTCCTTCATCTAAATTTTGGAAAGACTATGTTATACCAAGAGATTGTTTCCATCCAAACACTGGCATATCCTGACACATCCTAATCTCTGTCTATTCTCCTCCATACTATCTTCATGGACACTTCAGTCCTGCTGGTTTTTCAGGCCTTCAGCCTTCCTTATTCATCCAATAATTTTCAGTCTATGGTTTCTTTGATTCTTAACTTGTAAATTGCCCCCTGGATTGGTAGGTGATGGACAATGCCAAGGCTTGATTGCCTGAATTACTCATTTAGGTCAGGGTGTTTCTTCTGAAACCCAGGAACAAAGCATTGATTTAGTTGATTTTCTTCTTGCAAACACCCTTCTTTGTTTTAGTTGCCCAAAATTAGGTGTGATAGAGGGTACATAAGGGGATAAGAGGAAATATTGGGGGGAATTAAAGTTTAAAATGCAGTTAACATTTTGAAATCATTTTTATGCTTCATTTGTTTTGAGGATGTACATTACACAAAAGGGAAATTGGTTGAAAGGAGAAAGTATTTCTGATAAGCCTTTGGGGGTGACTGAAGTAACTAAACAGATAAACTATGATACATTTTGTGGGGATAAACAATGCTGACAAATGAGGTCTTTTCGGGAAATATTGAATTTCTTATTATTTTATGATTCAGTTATCAAATAAGTTTCAGTTTTGATGTACTTCTGAGTGTTTCAAGGCACATTTCCTATCATGATTTGAACACAAGAAGGAAGAATGCATTTTCATGAGAACACAGAAATAAGAAAACCTAACAGCTATTATCCAAGTTCAGGGATTTATGACAAAATGCATATTCAAATAATGAATTAACTGTCATAGAAGAGCACCTCAATAAGCAAGCAAGGACCCTACAGAGTGTGAAATGCCCAGGTAGCCAGGTTTTGTTTGTATAGGCTCTGTTAACATCGTAAGCTGAGAATAGTTTGGAAATGTTTTCAAACATTTTCTAGGTTTTTGCAATCTTTGGAGTCAGTTCAAGTAATAATAATAATACCCTGGACAAACTTTATGGCAAACATAAGTTTCTTTGGGAAGCAACACAGCAAAAGGACTTTGAGCAACCTGAGGAGTTTCTTAAGATTCAATCCATGAAATACTGTTTTTTTTTTCCATTATTATTTGGAATTATGAAAGCATCATTTCTCAAAACGCATTCAAAATTTCTTTATTTGGATGAGTTCTTTAGATCGTTATTATGTGTACTTAAGTTTGACAACTATTAACCTTGGAAATTCTGGCATCTATTCATTTATTTATCTCTATGTAATTGTTCTATATGTGTGCATACATTTTGAATACCCATATTAATATTAATAAGTATGATCATTATTTGTATATTATTATTGTTACTCGGTGTATTAGAATTATTGAGAAGAGCAGATGCAAATACTGATACTAAAAAGAGGTCCTCAAGCAACTCTCAAAAGTGTCATTATAATGAGCACATTAGGAGACTGAGCTCATAATAGTAATAATATATGATGCTGAATGAAGACTTACAGCTCTGAACCGTGCTGAGGGCTTTATATATATGTGTAGGATCTTATTTCATCATCATCACATTCATCTGAATTAAGGACTGTAAGTAACCCTACGTTAAAAAGGGAAAGGGCCAGCACCGCGGCTCACTAGGCTAACCTTCTGCCTGCGGCGCTGGCACCCTGGGTTCTAGTCCCGGCTGGGGTGCCAGATTCTGTCCCAGTTGCTCCTCTTCCAGTCCAGCTCTCTGCTGTGGCCCAGGAAGGCAGTGGAGGAGGAGACACTTATATGGTGTTGGTTGTTCACATTTATTCAACTCGTCCTTGTTCACAGGTAGGTGAGGATTTGTGGTAAATCTTAGTACACATCACTAATAGTGATAAGAATAGTTAACATTTGTGAATTAATTACTGTATAGCAGGCACTGAACTAAATAGTTTACCTTAGTTACCATGTTTTAATCCTCATATCAACACTACATGGTATATATTGCTTCAGTCTTCATTTTGTAAATGAGGAAATTGAGGCTAAGAGGTTAAGGGATTTCTTGAAATTCAAATAGCTAATTTTAGTGGGCAATAAAGCCTGAATCCAATGTATATTTCAAACTTTCCAAATCTTCCTTCCTCCTTTCTTTTCCTTCTCTTTGCTTCCTTCCTTCTTCCTCCCGTTCTTCCTGTGTTCTTGCCATTATTTTCTTTTTCCTAGACATTGTTTGTAGGTTGCCATCATCCTAAAAATGTGCTTCACTGGTTCTGCTACCTTTCTGAGCTTTTCCTTTGTTTTCCATTTTTCTTAAAGCTTTAGTCTAACTGCTCTCATTTCTATCTCTTATCCTCTGCAATTGGAAGTCAACCCTCATAAATCTCTAACACTGTTCCCTTCAAGGTCATGAAAATCTTCTTAAATATACATCTAAAAAAGGTTTCTTAGTTCTCATCAGCCTGGACTTCTTTGCTCAGGGTAATCAACAAAGACAACTGAGCAAAGAATAGGCTACTAACTTGGTTGTTTAAATGCATTACTAACGTGCTTTTATTCCTTTTCTTCTTCTTTTTTTGTTTCTTTGTCTTTTCCGGTTTCTGTTTTGTTTTGTTTTCACCCAGAAGCCAAGACTTTGCAGTAAGTGAGCAATGTTGCTTAACCAAGGGTTCACATAAGCGGCAGCCTCAAGGATTTTTGATTCAGGAGTTCTGGAGTGGAACGAGGCATATACATTTTCAACTTGTTTTCCACATAATTCTGGCTTGTACCAAATATTGGGATTAGCTGCTGGAGAATTAGCAGCTGTTTGCCTTTCTTACTGAAATGTGCTCCACACAATAATTATTTGGCTTCTGTGTTTCATTTGAAGAAGATGCTTTCTTGCCTTCATGTTTTCATATTTGCAGTTGTTTTTCTTTTAAAGTCTAGTGATATATTTTTTAACCTTCCCCCCTATGCCTTTAAAGCTGCAGGAATTATGGCCCTGAAAAAGACAACTGAAGAATTATAGATATTAACCTCATGAAGTTTGAAGTTTAAAGGAGTAAATAGGGAGATTGTAAATATAATTATCTTTAGAAGCTTATTAGATCATATTATCATTGGTTTTTCAATGACAATTTAAGATTTTTAAGAACTACTATGTAAACTGCAGTGTATTAAAATTTATCCTTGATGGCTTAATTGTTGGGTAAAAATGAGATCTTTTATGTCTCTTCACTTCATAAATGTCCTTCTTGCTTTTATGCACGTTAATTTTTTATAAGTCCAGTAGAATCACTTTGCTGCTACTTTAACTAGTGTAATTTTTAACCCAAGCCAAAAATGTCTATTGAAACATATCATATACCATGCAGCAGAGAAAATAAAAAAATTATACAAATTGGCCTAAGTAATAATTTTCTTAGTAAAATAAAGATGTTTTAAATGAATTAACATGGGTCAGTCTAATTTCTATCAAATTCCAGAAAATATACCTCAGGGTAATTATTGTCATCCTTGAGCATTTGTAAAGTTAGAAAAGACCCTTGAAGTCTAAATACCATTTATTCATTTCAGCCTAATTTTTGCTTTGTTTCCTCTCAATAAATGGTTTTAGGAAATAATTTTGTATATTGATCCTTATACCTTATTATTTCCTAGGATCAAAAGGTTATTATATTTTTACCTGTGTGATTATTTTTATAATTTTCAATATCTTAGGAAATAGGTCAGTTTGGAAACACAAAAGAAGTGGTCTCAATTCCAATTTCCATAGAATCAAAACATGGGAAAGAAACTACTATGAAATAGATAATCACAAATGTTTATCTTAATTCTTTTGTGATTATGAACAAACGGTTGCTTGATTTGTAATTATTTGGCAAATTCATGCTTCAAAATATCTGCTATTGCAGAAAATAATTATTATTGTCTTGGTTAGTTTAGTTTTATGTGGGTACATAATGAAGAACATACATGAGGAATGTAACTACAAAATCTGAGTGACTATTCAACATTTCTACACTCAGAAAGCTAAGGTCATTTCACGGGTGACCAACTCATGCTAGATGGCATTAAGAATGTCTCAATTTTATAGCTTGAAGATCCACATTTCGAGATTCCTCTGTTTTAAATAAACCAGATGGCTTAATGTGTTCTCAAAATAATGCAAAACTCAATTCCACTAATTTATTTCTTCATGGATTCATTCATTTATGCATTATTTCAATAGTTTTTTTAATCAATTGTGAAAATTGTGACTACTATATCATTTCTGCCCTAAAGGAAGTTAAAATATAGTGGATGAGGACCGACGCCATGACTCACTAGGCTAATCATCCACCTGTGGCGCCAGCACCCAGGGTTCTAGTCCCGATTGGGGCGCCGGATTCTGTCCCGGTTGCTCCTCTTCCAGTCCAGCTCTCTGCTGTGGCCCGGGAAGGCAGTGGAGGATGGCCCAAGTGCTTGGGCCCTGTACACTCATGGGAGACCAGGAGGAAGCACCTGGCTCCTGGCTTCAGATCTGCGCAGCACGCCAGCTGTAGCGGCCATGTGGCGGGGTGAACCAACGGAGGGATGACCTTTTTCTCTGTCTCTCTTTCTCTCACTGTCTGAACTCTGCCTGTCAAAAATATATATAGTGGATAAGATGCATAGTAAACAAATGTGGCATTGTTTCCAGAAGCGAGAAGTTTAAAGTCATGAAGGGAAATTTAAACGGTAAGAGACTAGGTTCTGGGGATCTAAGTGCTTCTCTCTGAATGTTAATTGGGAAAGAGATGGTAGGAATAACAGAAAATTAGTATTGAGAGATGAGTAGAGACCTGTAAATCATACAAAAGACTTTGGATTTTATTACAAGAGAATTGAGAAGTCAGATGTTTCCTTTCTGATAATGTTTTGACTCTAAAATATCTGTTATTTATTATTCTACCATTATGAAGAAACCCACTTGAACAGTAAGAGAAAACAATGCTTGATGCCTGGCTATATCTGACTTAATAGAGTCCAGCCTTTTTTTTTTTTTTTGCAGACCAAGTCAGCAATAATGATTCTGATCCATTCAGAATCAGTGAACTTATCCCCAGATAACTTACAAAAATAAAGTCACCCAAAGGAAAAGTCTGCTTTGCTGCCTTCTATTTTTGAAGTATCTTCAAACATTGTTGTAATTGTCAATTTATTTTAAATGGCATCTGAGAATGGAACCATTGTCATAAAGGCATGGAGTACAGAACTATGGCTACTGGCTAAAATAATCTTATCTAAGTAGTTTTTTCATCTGGGAGAAACAGAGCCCATACTGCACATTGCTCACATATTGTGTCCTGTGTAGAGATAAACAATTATCTGCCTTTCCTTATTGAATGCTGTCTAACTGTAAAGCCTCCTAAGGAAAGCTTGTGTGTGTAAACAATAGGATATTATATACAGTTAAATGGTTCTGCGTAATCCAGCTGAGACTCTGCCTTTTCTTCTGTATTGTATAGATCAGGAAACTAAGTTGGCTGGTACTATAACTATGCAAAGTTTTCTGAGGGGCAGACATTTTACACAGTGGTTAAGTTGATGCTTGAGACACTTATATTTGATATTGGAGTGAGAGGGTTCACATCCCAGTACCACATATGATTCAGCTCCCTAGGAGAAAGCAGATGATGGTTCAAGTTCTTGGGTAGCTGCCACACATGTGAAAGACCTGGATGGAGTTCTAGCCTCCTGGCTTTGGCCTGACCCAGCCCAGGGTGTAGTGGGCATTTGCTGAGTGAATCATCAGGTTCTCTCTGGCTATCTCAACCCACACCCCTCTCTCTCACACACACACAAATAAATAAATAAAAATTTTAAAACACAAAAATATTTTCAGGTGCTGATGCTGCATAGATATAGAATCTGAATATTTCTCAGTTTTCACATTTAAAGCAGATTTTGGTATCACATACATAGCTTACCTTCAAGTAGCAAGATAGATCAATCAGGCCTTTGCAGCTATTCTCAAATCAGTGTCACTGTGTATAGTCATATTAATCCAGGAGTGAGGCCTGCTAAGCTACCAAATGGGAGAAGTCTTTTGTTTGGGATCGTCATATTCTATATACTTTGGATACACAGCCTGATGAACAATCATTAGTATGAATGACATGCATATTGAATCATCAGTCCAGCTCTTAGTGAAATGTGATAACTGAACAAAATAAACTGCTTTTAGGAAAGCTTTAAGAACCCCATAAATACTATTGCATTTTTGGGGAATATGTTTAAAATTTTAGCCATAAAGCCTACTAATTTTTCATAATCCTCAGATACAGTTTTCTTTTTGTTTTGTTCTTATGTATTTATGAGAGAGAGAGAGAGAGAGAGAGAGAGAGAGAGAGAGAGAGAATGCTCCCATATACAGATTCACTCCCCCAAATGCCTGTAACAGCTAGTACTGTACCTTGGCTAAAGTCATAATTCACCCCATGTCTCTCACACAGGTGGCAGTGACCCAATTACTTGAGCTACCACCTGTTGTCTCTCAGGATCTGCATTGACAAGAAGACAGAATCAGGAGCAGTAGCCTCTATTAAACCACACTACTCCAATGTGGTATGTGGATGTCCTAAGCAATAGGCTGAATGCTGTACCCTCAAAATTTTTTAAAGAAAAAAACTATAAATTTCCAGAAAAACATGTTCTTCAAGCAGCTATCAAAGTTCATAGAACATTTTGCTTTGCTTTGGTGAATTTCCAATGGTGATAATATGGTATAGGAGAAAATATTCATTTTAAATTTAGAAATAGTTATGTGATAGAGGTGAAAGATTTCCTGAATCATTTGTATGGCATATATTGTTGCCTTAAATCTATTTGTTTTCTAGCTGGAAAATTATTAGTTTCTACATACATTTATTTTAATTAGGAACCCCTCTCCCATAAAATAGCAGTTAAGTGGCAAAAAAGACTGCAAGAGATCAATCTGACTATATTCTGGATTCCATAAATTTGTCTATAATTAAAGGACACTTCATACTTAGAGCCATGGTGTATTCATCTATAACACGACACACAAAGTTTCCATTAAATTGAATGTGTGAAAAACGCTTTGTACGATATTTGGTACAAAATAGGTACTAAAGGGGCCAGCATCGTGGCTCATTTGGTTAATCCTCCACCTGCGGCGCTGGCATCCCATATAGGTGCCGGGTTCTAGTCCTGGTTGCTCCTCTTCCAGGCCAGCTCTCTGCTGTGGCCCAGAAAGGCAGTGGAGGATGGCCCAAGTGCTTGGGCCCCTGCACCCGCATGGGAGACCAGAAAGAGGCATCTGATTCCTGCCTTTGGATTGGCATAGCTCTGGCCATAGCAGCCATTTGGAGGGTGAACGAACAGAAGGAAGACCTTTCTCTCTGTCTCTCTCACTGTCTCTATCTGTCAAATAAATAAAAAAAGTACTTAAATATTACTTTACTCAGAAATTAATTTTAATATCACTCAGGTTGAGTGTAGACACCTCTACTTTTTAAGATTTTATTCATTTATTTGAGAGGTAGAGTTACAGACAGAAGGAGAGACACAGGGAGAGGTCTTCCATCCGTTGATTCACCCCCCCCAAATGGCCACAATGGGAGGAGCTGCACCGATACAAAGCCAAGAGCCAGGTGCTTCTTCTGCATCTCCCACACAGGTGCAGGGGCCCAAGGACATGGGCCATCCTATACTGCTATCCCAGGCAATAGCAGAGAACTGGATCAGAAGTGGAGAAGCTGGGACTAGAATCAGCACCCATATTGCATGCTGGTGCTGCAGACAGAGGATTAACCTATGGTGCCACAGCTCGGGCCTCTAGACAGCTCTATTTAATGATTCCAGTCATCTTAATCTAGTTTATTAACACTATCTTCTGAGAATGTTTTCTATTTAGTATTTAAAATTTCATGGTGCGTGGGAAGCCATATAGAAATGTATTGGACAGAGCATATCATTTTGCCATGAATACAATAAAGAAATACTGGTATAGTTCATGTTCCCTAGATGTCCAAATGACATGCTTTGGTGTTATCAATAATAGCATTATCTAATATCACTAATTCACGTCATATTACATATTAAAATTGCTTATTATTACTGCTAAATTATTTCTCCATTAATGTTTTTGAATGGATGATTAAGTAATTATAAGCAAAGTGACTCTAAGTAGCTTCTTCAGTGTCAGTGTATTGCACTAATGGGGTATTAATTCCTTCACAGCTTTGAGTAGAGGAACAATCTATCGAATGTGTATAAACAAGCATTGACCTTGAGCCATGTATTTTTGAGTGAGAATATCACTGAACTGGTTTACGGGAAAGAAACTACACTGGTAATTTTCAAAGAAAGTCTTGACTAAAGGAGGTTACTATCTTAGAGATGAAAAAAGTAATAATTAGAGATTAAAATTGTAGGTCATATATTTTCCCCCCTTCAGAAATAAGGCTGTCAAATTCTGAAACTCTGAAATTGTCTTGGCAGCACAATTTAACATAATTCTAAACATTTTTGTAAATCATGTACCTCTAGGAATAAAAAGCAAAAGTAGACTCATCTATTTTTTAATTTATACTCTACAGAGAGAAAGTGAATATTTTATTTTTTAAGCAATTGCTGTTGGAAAGCTCCACGGAGACATATGTTTGACTTGGTTATAGAGTTAGTTTTCAATTATTCATTCTGTTAAAAAGTTCCGTATGATCATTCATACCACTGAGTAGAGTTGTTCTTATATCCACTTACTTACTCTTAGAATTAGAAAAAGAATGCAAAAAATTAGAAGTACTAGTTCCTAAATGACACTTTCAACTAGCATATTTTATTTGATCTTCAGTGCTGTATAAGCATTTATATTTTATATCAAAATAGTCAACAAAATATGCAACTGGGAAATACTCTGATATTCATGAGCTGTAGCTGAAATATGTATTTCAGGTTTAAATTTGTATGTCACAACACAGAATATGTTCTGAGCTCAAACTATTTGCATGCATACCTTAAATTATCCCCACATCAAAGGGCACAAGAGACTGATCCCAATTTCTTGTGCTTTATAATCAATAATGTAGGTGTGACTGTCAGTTTATGTGAATAAACCAGGCAAAAATTCCAGGGCTTAAGACAACAAAAACTTATTTAGCATAACATTCTATGGATAGACATTTCAATATGGGCTCAGCTCAATGGTTCTATTCTTATCTGAGAGCCATCACAATCTGTGTTCATCTGTAGGCTAAGAGGCTGATCACAGGAAGCTGGTCTGCTACTGGCTGCTTAATGGGAGTCACTGGGTCAGATATCTTTACTTCTCTATGAGATTTTCCTGGGATTATTCATAGGGCAGCTTGACTGTGCTCCAAAACAGTGAATATAGGCAATACCTCTTAAGGCTTAGATTCAGAATGGAATACTATCGTTTTTATCCAGTTCTATTTGCAGTGGAATACTGGAGCCTTTTGGCACCACATCATGAGAGCTGAAAATACACATTTCTTCCCAACTTTGCATCTAGTTGTAATTGGCCATGGGGGAATATTTACATTTCAGAAGTCAGCAAATGCTATAAATAACAATGTTTGCCGAGAGTGGGTAATTTACCATTTGCCAGTACACTGATGTCTATTAGAAGACAAGTTACAAGACTATTCAAGGTTGAAAGAGAAACTGACTCCATCATTTGATTATAGGACCTAGAAATTCACATTGCAAGAATCTTGTTTATAGGGAAGTTAGTAGTAGTGAGTTTTTGTCCCCAAATAATCTATCATGTATGGTATCTGAGATCCATCATTTGGCTGATTTGGTTGAAATTCCACAAATTACCCCATCCCAACAAAGAAAATACACCAGAAGCAAATACCATAACTTATAATCATGATACTTTACATTTGAACAGAATTTATTATCACAGTGTTTTTATAGTCATCATTTTATAAGTAAACCATAAAGGCAACTATTTTTCTAATTTTACCTATGATAAAATTGATACACAGATTTTGCATGACTTTCCCAAGTTAAGCAAATCATGTAAGAAATACATTCAGAATCTGAATTTAAGTCTTCTAAATTGCTATTTTTATGTCTCTATGCTGTCCACCTAGATTAAATCAAATGCAGGAGACTATAGAAGTACTGGCTAAGAAGTGTTAGTGATAAATGACTACTATGTATTCGTGCTATTGTGTTAATGGGGTTGTCCTACTATCTGAATATAGATGCCATAATATCAAATAATAGCTCCTCCAAAGCAGATTTTAAAATCCAACAACACCTTAATGAAGGCACAGCTCAGGAAATTAGTTAATCTGTATATATTGAATTCCAAATACGTAACTTACTGGAATGTAAATTATTACAGGTAAAGCTTTTGCTTTTTATTTAGCAATTTCTGTAAGATAAAATAGTTTATAAGACATCGAGTCTTCATATGTGTGTTGCCTCTGGTCACCTGTTAATTTATAAATTCTCCCTACCTTGGCTAGTTTGTAGAGCCTGAGACTAGAATATAAAACTGCCCATAGGGCTAAATTCTTCTCACAACTACAAACAAGTAATGATCCAGTAAACTATCAGTGTGAAATTTCCCGGCCTTCACAAGAACTGAATTTTAATATTTTAAGAATTTAAGCATGTTTTCCTCATCATGTTAGGGTACTTAAAATATAGAATCTTCTATTTCAGGCTTGTTGTGTGTGTGTGTGTGTGTATGTGTGCCATTCACTACATGTGTCATTAAAAATGGAAGATGTGCAGGTAAGCTTCTATAAACATTTTAAACAATTCAGAAAAATCTATAAAAGTTAGCATTATCTTTTTGTAAATAGAATTGTTTAACAGTGTTCTTTTTAACAGTGATTCCATATATTTGTCTTCAGACTTTCTAATTATACCATTAGTAAATTGTAATTGATTCAGCACAATTCAGTAATTCATCAAATTTTAAAAATGTTTAAATTACATATATAGCTTATATAGTTTAGGTGGCATCAGTATATTTAACACAATTTACTTTCATGGGGTTCGCTACTTGCCTTCTTAAAGCTTCTGGATGGAGAATTTGCATGAACTTCTCTTCTGAATTTTTATACTCCCTTTCAGTAAGTTTGGTAAATGGGTATTGGTAGAGATTTAAATATAGATGTAGAAGGCAAAGAATTATCTCTTCACAACTTTTCTCTGGAAGGCAATGTGATTTAATGGAGAAAGCACTATACAAAAAGTTTGAATACTTACTTCTACATCCACCTCCCTATTTTCCAAATATATGGCATTGCAAAAGTCAGTGTGGCTCAATTTCCTTGCAATAAAGCATGAAAAATTTGTCTCATAGATATAGAAGAATCAAATAACATAATGTGTGGAAAAGAAGTTAAAATGATTTTATGATACACTTCTTGATAGTATAAGATATTGATAATATATAAAATTATATTGCATAATCATGACATCATAATGCAATATTACAACTACCTACATGTTCCTTTCATATCCATTTCCACTGAATCCTTCTTTTAAGATCTTCTCCTTGCTTTTGAAGTTTTGAAGTTTCACTACAATGTTTCAATGTGTATAGTGGTCTAATATATATAGATGATCTCTGACTTAACAATGGTTTCACTTACAACATTTCAACTTTATAATGGATTCAGTAGAAACTGAAATTCAAATTTTGAATGTACTTAAAGATTTATTTATTTATTTGAAAGGCAGAGTTACACAGAGGCATAGAAAGAATAAGAGAGAGAGAGAGAGAGAGAGAGAGAGAGAGAGAGAGAGAAAGAGAGAGAGAGTCTTGCATCCACTGGTTCACTCCCCAAATGGCTGTAATGTCTAGAGCTGGACCAATCCAAAGCTAGGAGCCAGGAACTTCTTCTGGGTCTCCTACATGGGTGCAGGAGCCCAAGGACTTGGGCTGTCTTATACTGCTTTCCCAGGCCATTAGCAGGGAGCTGGCTCAGAAGTGGAACAGCTGGGACTTTACCTGGCATCTACATGGGATGCCCGTACTGCAGGTAGCAGCTTGACCAACTATGCCACAGTCCGGCCCCAAAATTTTGAATTTTTCCAGACTAGCAATAGTCTATCTTTCAGTGTTAAGCAATGTCAGCAAACATAGCACCCAGAGAGTCCTGTGATCATGAGAGAAATTTGTCAATATTCTACAATATACTGTACTGCCATCATTTTATACACATTAAATTTTCTATTTTTTACATTTTGTCATGTCTACAAATTGCTCATATGCACTCATACATGCAATATTCAACACTTATCTAATTAAATATAAATTGTAAATATATATAATTAAAATAAATAAAAATAAATGTAATTAAAATAATTTCTTTTAGATGATTTTGCAAAACTATAGGCTAGTGTAACTGATCTGAGCATGCTGAAGGTAGATAAGGCTAACTATGATATTAGTAGATTAGATTAAGTGAATTCAACATATTTTGATTAGCAATTTATAACTTACGGTGACTTTTTTAGGATGGACCCTCATCATAAGTCAAAGAGAAACCATCTTGCTACGCAGTCACTGTTTTTCCAGTAACTGTATATAGGCATGTTAGTCCTTCATTATCCTAGTCAATTTAGCATTACTTTATTTTTTATGTACTTCCAAGTATATGCTTAATTCCCCCAAATTTCTTCAGCTTCATTTTGAAGTCAGCAATTCAGTCATTTGCTGTGTTAATCTCCTGTGTAAGCAATTTAATCTTTTATTTCAACAAACTTGCATATTTGAATTAAACTTCTTGAATTTTTTTTTATTTTTCTGTTTTAAAGGTGTTTGGAAAATTTTGGGTACAAGTCGTTTATTAGGTGTTTTGCAAGTATTTTCTACTAGTCAGGGATTATATTTTCCTTTTCTTAACAGCATCTTTTGTAGAGCAGAAGTTATTATTTTTAGTAAAGTCTAGCTTATTAATTTTTTATTTCCTGCATAATGCCTTTGGTTGTTGTATTAAAAAGTTATCACCAAACCCATGTTCATCTAAACATTTTTATGTTGTTTTTAGGCATTTTATATTTATGTGATTTTATATTTATTTCTATGTTCCATCCTGAATTATTTTTGGTTAAAGATGTGAAATGTTTCTAGATTTGGTTTTATTTACTTAATTATATTTGGATATCAATATTGTGTTATCTCATCACCATTTGTTGAAAAGATTATCTTTTCTATACTGGATTTTTTTTGTAATTTTTCAAAGATCAATATACCATATTTATTTGGGTATATTTGGAGCTCTGCTTTCATCCTATTGATTTTAGCAATATCACATTATCTTGATTACTATATATTCATAGTAAGATTTAAAGTTGAGTAGGGCAGTTCTTGGACTCTTTTCATAACGATTTAGTTAGCTATATCTAGGTCTTTTGCCTTTTAGTATAAACTTTAAATTCAGTTTTTTAATATTGGCAAAATAACTTGCAGTGACTTTGAATGGTATTGCACTGACTCTACAAATCAAGTTGGAAAAGGCTGACATTTTAAGAACATTTAGTCATCCAGTCCATAAGATGGATGGTCTCTCCATTTACTTAGACCTTTAACTTTTTTGTAATAAAATTTTGTAGATTTCAATATATATAGTATAAATTTTGTTAGACTTATACATGTTGTTTCATATGAGGTATGCTAACATAAATGGTGTTGGCATTTGCAATTTCAAATTATAATTTTTTATTTATAGTGTATAAGAAAGCAATCGTTGGTTATCTATTAACTTTGTATACTACATCCCTGGGATAATAGCTTATTAGTTACAGAATTCTTTTTAATTTTCTGATTATTCAAGATTTTTATAGAGGCAATCTTATCATCTATGAGCAAAGTTTAAATTATTTTTTACAACTCTATATATGCTTCATTTGCCTTTCTTGCATTATTACATCAGTTACGATTTGCAACACAATGTTAAATGGGCATCATGAGAGGACATAATTATCTTGTTAGTAATCTTAGAGGGAAACTTGATAGTTTCTCATTGAAGTAAGTTAGCTATAGGTTTTTGCAGATATTCTTTTTCTCAGGTTAAAGTTCCCTTCATTCCTGGCTTGCTGAGATTTCTTGTTTAACAAATATGGGATTGGATTTTATTAATAGTGTTTTTGTACAGCTATATATATATAAGATCCTATGAATTATCTTCATTAGTCTGTTAATGTGATAGACTACATTAAATGATTTTTGTATGTTAAGATAGCCTTGAACACCTGGGAAACAACTCACTTGGTCATGTTATATGCTTACTTTTTACATTTTGGATTTGATATGGTATATTTTTTGAGGATTTTTTCTTGTATGTTCATGAAAGATATTGACCTTTATTTTTTCTTTGTCATATAATTTTCATCTGGATTTTTATTAGTGTAGTACTGAACCAAAAGAATGAGTTATGTGTTCCTTTTGCTTCTTCTATGTTCTGGAAGAAACTGGAAAACTACTGGTATAATTTCTTGCTCAAATGTTTAATAGAATTCACCAGTAATCTTATTCATATTCTGTATTTCTCCTTGTGTGAGTAATCTGTAGATTCTGTATGGGTCTGTGTTAGTCTGTTCTTGTGTGTGTTGTCCTTGTGTGAGTAATTGTAGTTTGCTGTCTCAAAAATTGGACATTTCAGCTCAGTTATTGAATTTGTGGGCATAGAGTTGTTAATTATATTCCTTTATTATCCTTCTAATGTCCATGGAGCCAGTGGTGATGATATTTCCTTTCACTTATGATACTTAGTAATTTGTATTATCTCTCTTTTTCACTCAATTAGCCAGGCCAGAAGATAAACAATTTTCTGGATACTTTCAGAGGACCTGATTTTAGTTTGATTTTTGCTGTCAGTTTCCTGTCTTCAATTTCACTGAGTTTGACTCCAATTGGTAATATTTAGCTTTTGAGGTTTTGATAGAGAATTGTGTTCTAAAATATTAATTAAACATAATAAATTAGGCTCTAAATTTCACTCTCAACATCCTACAAATTTTAAAATGTTATGCCTTCATTTAATTTAATAAGTTTTCAAAATTCTCCAGACTTATTTGACTTCTGTGTTTAGAAGTGTAGAGTTTCCCCTTCAAATATTTTTTGATTTTATGGTTATCTTTCTATTATTGACTTCTAATTTAATTCAATTGTGATCCAAGAGCACACTCTAAATGGCTTTTATTACTTTTAAATAGTTACCATGTTTTTATGACTCCAAATATGTTTTGCCTAAGTGAATGCCCCATGTGAGGTTGAGAAGATTGTGTATCTATATCCTGAGTACCTGCTTGTTACATATAGAAGAGTGTTAAAATCTATCTTTTCCAATGATCAACAACTTCTTGATAGAGCAGTGTTGAAGTCTATAATCATATAGAATTGTCTTTTTCTCCTTGCAGTTCTGGGAATCTTTTTGCCCAATAGATTTTGGGGTTATGTTGTTAAGCACACACACCTTAATGACTGTAATGTCTTCCTGGGGAACTGATCCTTCCATCATTATGTAACAATGCTCCCCCTTTATCCTTGATCACAATACTTGCAGTGAAGTATGTTTTGTCTGGAATCAAGTCATGTTACTAATCTAACTTTCTGGTGACTGGTGTTAATATACACATATTTCTCAAACCTTTTACTTTATATATATATATATATATATATATATATAAAACTTATACATAGTTATTCTACATATTTATGGGTATGTTGATATTTCAATTCAAGTATGGAATGTATAATTATCAGATCAGGGTAATTTGTATATCTATCCCCAGAAACAAGTCATTTACTTATGTCGGGTGCATTCAAAATCCTCTCTACTAGCTATTTTGTAATATTCAAACAAATACTGAAAGCCATAGTTACCCTATGTTCTCTAGTAATTTGATAGTATTGGTTCATAGATTTAGGTCATTGATCCATTTTGAGTGGACTTTTGTGCAAGGTGTGAGACAGGGGTCCAGTTTCATACTTCTCACATGGAGATCTAGTTTCCCCATCACAACTTGTTGAACAGACTTTTCTTGCTCCAGGGATTAATTTTAATTTTTTTGTCAAAGACAAGTTTATTCTACATACCTGGGTTGATTTCTGGAGGTTCTATTCTATTCCATTGGCCTACATATCTGTTTTTGTGGGAGTACTAGGCTTTTTGATTATAGCTGCCATTCAGTAATCTGGTATTGTGATGCCTCTGGCTTTATTTTTGTTATATAGGATTGCTTTAACTGTTCAAAGTCTCTTCTGTTTCCATATGAATTTTACCATAAATTTTTCTAGAACTGTGAAGAATGTCATTGACATTTTGATTGGGATTGCATTGAATCTGTAAATTATTTTTACTAATATGGACATTTTGATTATGTTGATTCAACAGTTTTCCATTTTTAATGTCCTGTTTTATTTCTTTTAGTGTTTATAATTTTCATCATAGGTATCTTTGACATCTGGGTTAAATTTATTTTGAGGTGTTTAATTTCTTTTGGAGCTCTTGTGAATGGGACTCACCTTAAAAGTTCTTTCTCAGCCATGGCATTATCTGTGTAAACAAAGGCTATTGATTTTTTGTGTTGATTTTATATCTTGCCATGTTACAATAGTCTCTCAGTAGAGGCTTTTGGATACCCTATATATAGAATCATGTCATCTGCAAATAGAGATAGTTTGATTTATTAATATTAATTTGCCTTTTCAAACTTCTCATAAGAAGTCTGTTACCTTAATTCCTAAACCAGAGAAAGATACAATAGAGAACAAGAACTGTATACCAGTATCCCTGATGAACATAGAGGCAAAAATCCTTAACAAAATATTAAGTAATAGAATCCTACTATACATCAGCAAGATCATTCACCTGGACCAAGTGGAATCCCTCCCTTTCTATTCTTTTGAATAGCTTAAGAGGAGTTGGAATTGTTTTTTCTTTAAATGTCTAGTAGAATTCAGCTGTGAAGCCATACAGTTCTCGGCTATTCTTGTTGGGAAGGTCTTTGTTACTGATACAATTTCCATCTTAGTTATTGGTATGTTTAGGTTTTCTATGTCTTCATGACTCAATTTTGATAGATTATTTGTGTGTAGGAATCTATCCATTTCTTCTAGGTTTCCTGATTTGTTGATATACAGTTCTCTGTGGTAATTCCTGATGATATTTTTTACTTCTGTGGTATCTGTTGTTACATTTCCTTTTTCATCTATGATTTTATTGATTTACTCTTCTTCTTTTTTGGTTAGTTAGGACAATAATGTAGCAATTTTATTTTTATTTTTGTGGTTTTTTTTTTTCCTTCAAAAAACTAGCTCTTCATTGCACTAATCCTTTGTTGTTTTTGGAGCAGTTTCATTTTGTTGATTTGTTCTCTAATTTTAATTATTTCTTTCCTCTTACTAATTTGGGGTTTGGTTTGCTGTTGTTTTTATGGGTCCTTGTTATGCATTAGTAGCTCATTTATTTGGTATCTTTCAATTTCTTCATGTAGGCATCGATTGCTATAAACGTCCCTGTTAACACTGCTTTTTCTTTATTCCATAAATCTTGATATGATACATTGTCACCTTCATTGGTTTCCAGAAAAAAATTATTATTTAG
The DNA here is from genome assembly GCF_033115175.1 of Lepus europaeus. NCBI lineage: Eukaryota > Metazoa > Chordata > Mammalia > Lagomorpha > Leporidae > Lepus > Lepus europaeus. Next base: position 11,920,964 of record NC_084850.1, read on the forward strand.
TAAATATAAATTTCCAAAGTACAGTTTATGGATTACAATGGCTTTCCCCCCACATAATTTCCCTTCCACTCACACCCCTCCCATCTCCTGCTCCCTCTCCCATTCCATTCACATCAAGATTCATTTTCAATTATCTTTATATACAGAAGATCGATACAGTATATACTAAGTAAAGATTTCATCAGTTTGCACCCAGACAAAAACACAAAGTGTAAAATACTGTTTCAGTACTAGTTGTAGAACTACTCCACATTGGACAACACATTAAGGACAGATCTCACATGAGAAGTAAGTACACAGTGACTCCTGTTGTTGACTTAACAATTTGACACTCTTGTTTATGGTGTCAGTAATCTCCCTAGGTTCTAGACATGAGTTGCCAAGGCTATGGAAGCCTTTTGAGTTCGCCAAATTTGATTTTATTCTGACAGGGTCATAGTTAAAGTGGAAGTTCTCTCCTCCCTTCAGAGAAAGGTACCTCCTTATTTGATGGCCCCGTTCTTTTCACTGGGATCTCACTCGCAGAGATCTTTCATTTAGGTCTTCTTTTTTTTTTTCCAGAGTGACTTGGCTTTCCATGCCTAAAATACTCTCATGGACTCTTGAGCCACTTCTGATCCAGCTCTCTGCTATGGCCTGGGAAAGCAGTGGAAGATGGCCCAAATTCTTAGGTCCCTGCACCCACATGAGAAGACTCGGAGGAAACTCCTGGCTCCTGGCTCCTGGCTTCGGATTGTCATAGCTCTGGCTGTTGCAGCCAATTGGAGAGTAAACCAGCAGATGGAAGACCTCTCTATCTCTGCCTCTCCTTCTCTCTTTGTTTAACTCTGACTTTCAAATAAATAAATAAATCCTTAAAAAATGAATTTCTTTAATCCTATGATTATTCTTTTGAGTTCCTTTCCAGACATTTTATGAAAGTTTTCGTTTTCACATTCTAATATTGAAGTGTTGTGTTCCTTTGGAGGAGTCATGTTGTCTTCCTTGTTATTGTTTCTTATATTTCTACATTTATTTTTAGGCATCTGTGAAATCACTTATTTTTTTTTCCACTGATGGATTTTATCTTTGAACTATGCATCTGTGGATTAGTGGAGGCTCTGCTCCTTCAGTGAATACTCAGAGGCATGTGCTGCGTGAGACCAAGGAGCTCTGTTTGGTGTTCCAATGTGGGCCAAAAATCCAGGGTGACACTCAATTTGGGCATCATAGATCTCTTTTGTCAGCAGAGTAGAGGGTATGATCATACCTGTTGGCATAATCACATCATTTCCGGTCTTCCAAGGTGATAATTTCCCCAGATTATCCCACAGTAGATATAACCCTCACCCACACTCTGCAGGAACCACGTAAAGGGATCTGTGCAGTCCTTGTAAGCACAGAACCCTATGCAATGAAACACCACTGGCACTCAGAGAGATCAGAGCCTCTGACGCCAGACACAGTGATTGCCCAGAGACCCATCTATACCTCATGCCATATCATGTAATGTCAGAATCCTCACAGTCACTGCGTACAGTGCTTCCTCAGTCACAGGGTGCAGAGGATCCCCTCTCCATACCATGAGCCTGCCCTACCCACAGAGAAAGCAGAGGCATTCCCAGATCCAGCTGCCTGTGGGTGCTCTGCCTCGGCAGTTTGATTCCCAGACCCTGTGATACATTGAAAGATTGGGGATACCTCCCAATCCTAAGCGGGTGAGCAGTTTCCTGACAACCCTCCCTGCCAGACTCAAATCAGTGGGAAACATGTATTTTTCCCTCTTGTAAAATCCCCTGGTTGTGTGCACGAGAGCCACTGCAGCCTCCACTGGTGTCTAGATGCTGCTTCTCACCATCAGTTTCCAGGCACACAGAGGGGGATGGGGAGAAAGCAATGTGCTCTTCCTTCACTGTATTAAGTGGGTAACCTGTCTCCCTCTAAGGCTTCAGGTAGGACTCAAAGTCAATATGCTCCACATGTTCCCCCTCATGCAGTATCACCAGTGGCATGGGCTGCCACAATGTGCCCTCACCTCACTCTCAGAAACTTACATCTCCTCCAGCCCTTGGCTGGGGAGTCATGTGTGGTGTCCCCACTCTCAGCTGTGTGCTCTTTCCACACTGCTCCACAGAGTCCCTCTTCTTCCATAGAATTTCCTCTGCAAATTTCTCTCTGACTCTCCCTTGGGAGTACATGTCCTCTGTTGTTCTTCTGCAGTCTTCCCCTGGTTAAAATCAGCATGTCTTTTCCCTATCCAGCCATCTTGGAATCCCACTCTTACTAATAGTTTTTTTTTTCTATGTCTCTTCATTGTTCAGTAGTATGATAGGGGTGGTGGAATATTGTTTTTTTGTGACTTTTGTTAGTATTAAAGCAAAATATTCAAGTAGTCTGAAACATCTTAAAACGATTTAGTATGTCCTTGATAGTTATTTCTGATGTCACATCTCATTCAGAGATGATTTCCTACCACCAATTCTCTAACAATCTTGGATTTCTATAATTATACGCAAGCACCATATCAATAATGCCAAATAAATGCATTAAAAGAAAAACAGAAAAATTACCTGTTAGGCATTTCCTATGTCACACTACCAGCTACATCCTTCTTTTAGAATTTACTATTATAAACTACATTGACTAAATGTTCTGATTACCAAAAAATTACTTTTTATTAAGAAATTACCTACATCATTAAAGTATTCTTCCATGAAAAAATTGGTATTATTATGGACACATTCACACTTTGATTAGGTAAAGGTAAAATTATATAGCTTGTCAAAAAGAAATTTCATGCCCTCTGGGTCTGTCTATGTGATTTCAAGAATTAAAAAAATCTTTCAAAGAAAGGTCTTCAGCTGCTTCAAATATTATGTATATGACTGATGAGAAACTTTTATTTATCGAAGAAATCAGGACTCTTTTGTTGGCTGCTTTAGGTTCTAAGTAACAAAATAACCAAGGCTCAATGAACAAAGCGGTAGGAGAGTGAGACTGACCAAGAACATGGATTGTCTATCATGCCTTTATCAAAGTATCTAGCCATATCATGGCTTTGCTAATTTGTGAGTGTTAGCTTTATTCACTCAGGCTGCTTATCAATTTATGGTATAGATCTTGCCAAATCTTAGCTTCTGGTTTTGCACCATTTTATACTGTGCAAGAGGAGAAATTGGGCTGCTTTCTGCAATTAGTAATTTGAAAATTCTTATTATACTGGTAAGACATATATCTACCAATGGGATTTGTCACTAGATTTCATTTGTGGTGAAGTGCCCATTCACTAGTTCAATCATTGTTGTTATGGCTACAGAGTCAATGGACTCCCACTCGGGCTACTTGTTAGATTGGACAAGGGAACAAAAATTGTTCCTCCAAGATAATCATGAGTGTAGCAAAAGCATAGCCCCTGGGGGAATTGCTTTGACTTGGGCAGCCATCCAAATTTGTGTCTGGTACAGGCCTATGATTCATAGAGTAAAAATATCCATGAATACTCTGATGCCAGAAAAGGAGCTTAGATTATTTATTTTCTCCTTAAAATATACACGAGGACACTTCAAATAGTTCATAAAATGGCATTAAAAGATAAGTTTGTTTTTATACAAAAACTTTTGAAACCTATGCATAGTTTTTTTTTAATAATATACATTTCCACAAACTTTTAAAAAGAATGCTGATATAGTGCATTTCTCAATTTCTAGCTTCTCCCTGAGGAGTTAAAAGGTTTGAATCACACCTACAGATTTCACATCACCTGGATCTGCAGGTGAAGAGAGATCAGCATTTGTGACTTTCCCTGACAACACAGAATCAAGAGTTGGTTTTGTACAGGCTTGCGAACACTTCCAGCAGCTGTAGCCCCTGGAATCATTATACAGAGAATGGATTAAAGCATCCCACTTCCCGTTTCTTTATGGAAAGTGTTTGCATGTTTTCTCAGCAGCCTTCTGAAAGGCAATCTGCTGGATAACCAATGGGACAGATAAACAAAAACTTCCACACGCAAAAGGGAGGGTGGACACTTCTTGTGCTTTCTTTTTTTCTCATAAATGGGCAGACTTCCTTTAGTTATTCCCTGGGCTCAAGTATGTAATGTGAAGGACAGATCAGGCATTTTTCATATCCTCTCTCTGACTTAGTGCAGAGATAATGGGAGATAAACTTCAAACTTTTACAGAATTTTTCACTCGACAGTAGCAGAATACATACTCTTCTAAAGCACACATAGGATGCTTTCCAGTATAGATCACATGTTAGGTAAAAAGAAAAGTCTTAGCAAATAATAGAAGATTGGAATTATACCAATACCTTTTTCTGGCCAAAGCGGTATAAAACTATAAAGAAATAACAGTAAGAAATTGGAAAACAGTCACAAATTGTGAAAACTAAATAACACACTTAAAAACATATTTATGGGGGCTGGCATTGTGGCACAGCAGGTCAAAGCCCAGGCCTGAAGAGCTGACATCCCATATGAGCACTGGTTCAAGTCCCTGCCGCTCCACCTCTGATCCAGTTCCCTGCTAATGTGCCTGGGAAAGCAGCCACGGATGGCCCAAGTGCTTGGGCCACTGCAACTATGTGGAAGACCTGAGAAAGAAGCTCCCGGCTCCTGACTTCAGATAGGTTCAGCTCCAGTTGTTGCAACTATTTGGAGAGTGAACAGAGGATGGAAAATTCTCTCTCTCTCTGCCTCTCTCTGTAACTCTTTCAAATAAATAAATAAAACAAATTATATATATATATATATATATATATATATATATATATATATACATTTATTTATTTTTGAAGTCAGAATTACAGAGAGAGAGGGGGAGAAAGACAAAGAGATCTTCCGTCTTCTGGTTCACTTCTGAATGGCTATAATGGCCAATTCTGGCCCAGGCTGAAGTCAGGAATCTGGAGCCAGGAACTTCATCCAGATTTCTCACTTGGGTAGCAGGGGCCCTAGTACTTGGGCCACCTTCCACTGTTTTTCCCAGGCTATTAGCAGGGAGCTAGGTCAGAAGTGGAGAACCACAGGCACAAACCAGTACCTTCATGGAAGTCTGGCATGGCAGAGGGTGGCTTAACCCGCTACACCACAATGCTGGCCCCTTAAATAACACACGTTGGAACAACCACTGATCACAGAGAACATCAAAAGGAATGGTTAAAAGATATCTGAGATGAATTAAAGTAAAAGCAGCAGCCCAAAACTTCAGGGATATAACAAAAGTAGTTAATAACAGGGAAAATAATAACGATAAATTCTTATACATGCACCTGAAATAAGATGATAAATTTCATTAACAGATTGAAATATTAAAAACACACCCCTATCTCAATAGATGCAGTAAAAATATTTCACAAAGTTTGACATCTTTTCAGGTTAAAAACTCTCAACAAGATAGCTATAGGAGATATAGGTATAGGATATATAGATATATAAACATAGGCATAGGCATAGGTATAGGAGACAGTTTTCTCCAATAATAAAGTATGTTTATCAAAGTCATGCAGGTAATATCATAATCAATATGAAAAAACTGACAGCATTTCTTTTTTTTTTTTTTTTTTGACAGGCAGAATGGACAGTAGAGGGAGACAGAGAGAAAGGTCTTCCTTTTTGCCGTTGGTTCACCCTCCAATGGCCGCCGCGGTAGGCGCGCTGCGGCCTGCGCACCGCGTTGTTCCGATGGCAGGATCCAGGTGCTTATCCTGGTCTCCCATGGGGTGCAGGACCCAAGCACTTGGGCCATCCTCCACTGCACTCCCTGGCCACAGCAGAGAGCTGGCCTGGAAGAGGGGCAACCGGGACAGGATCGGTGCCCCGACCGGGACTAGAACCTGGTGTGCTGGCGCCGCAAACATTTCCTTTAAAATTGGTACAAAGCAATGATGTCCCATTCTAACCACTTATAATTAATAGAATATTGTATATACTTTTTTAACATTTATTTAATGAATATAAATTTCCAATGTACAGCTTATGGATTACAATGGCTTCCCCCTCACATAACTTCCCTCCCCTCTCCTGCATCCTCACCCCTTCCATTCACATCAAGATTTATTTTACATTCTCTTTATATACAGAGGATCAATTTAGTATATATTAAGTAAAGATTTCAATAGTTTGCACCCACATAGAAACACAAAGTGAAACATGCTGTTTGAGTACTAGTTATAGCATTAAATCAAAATGTACAGCACATTAAGGACAGAGATCCCACATGAGGAGCAAGTGCACAGTGCCTCCTGTTGTTGACCAAACAAATTGACACTCTAGTTTATGGTGCCAGTAACCACCCTAGGCTCCTCTCATGAGTTGCCAAGGCTATGGAAGCCTTCCAAGTTTGCCGACTCTGATCATATTTAGACAAGGTCATAAAAGACAGGGTGAGGATAGTAACCAATGATCCTAAGAGTGGCATTAACCAGGTCTGAACAATTATACAGCATTAAGTAGTACACACAGGTTGGGAGTAGAGCCATTGGTGGTAGAGTAGAGGTTATGATTACAAAGGAATGAGGCCCAAATGCGCTAGACAGGGTCTAGAACAAAGGACAGAGTCATTATTACAGGAGCTAAGAAAGGTGATGTGTAAGCTACAATTACGTTTTCTGATTGATAGGCAAATAGAACCTGACAGAAGGGGCTTGATAATAATCTGGTGGGCTTTAGGCCTTGTAAATTCAGAGGCCCAGACCTATCTATCTCTTCACATGGGGTACATCCTAAGGGAGGTGTGAACCTCCTAGGGGAAGGCACTCTGTTGACTTTCATTACTTGGCTGGCCTGGGAGGAGAGCTGGCCAGGTAAAGGAAGGTGGCATCTCTAACAAGAAATTTACAGTTCTGCCTTCAATGTTGCTGACCCTACGTGGCCATCCCCTCCACTGCAGTGGTCACTTTGGAAGCTGGGCTGAGTGAAGGGCTTTTCAGCTTAGAGCCAATAAGATCTGTGGCTCTGATCTGGGCATCCTTCGACTCCAGGGCAGGTCCATCTCCAGTGATCCAACTCTTGGCAGAGCTGCCAGGGCTCTTCACAAGTTGACTTCTGCTGAAGCCCAGGCTTACCACATTGAAAGCCACTGCAGTAGACTGGCCTGTTGGGTCTCCTTGAGGGCAGATCACTGTACAGATCAGCCATTAATAGGCCTGCCACCCATTGCTTCTGATGCCTAGCTTTCTTTTCCTCCTTGTTTGTGTTAAAGCAGACCAGAGGATGCAAGTCAAGGGAGTGCCCAAGTCCCATCTCTAATCTTCGGTGGCCTGAACTACAAGTCTATAGTCACAGGCATGTTCTGTAGTAGTTTTTCTAAGGTAGACAATGCCCATGAGGAAAATTATATTCTCACTTTAAAACTTTCTTTCCCTTTGGTCTGAAAGGGAGGTTTTTTCTACTTACTGTATACTTCGCTGATGGCGAAGTAAATCTAGCTATGAGATTATAATTTAAGCTCTTATTTTGGCTATGCTATTACAGAAAAATGTTAGCCATCTCTTTTATAAGGTCTAAAGATTAAATTGTGTGTCCTACAGATTCCTTCATAATAGAATTAGTTTCCTACCTTGAAGAGAATAGAGAAATGAAAGAACAAGTTGGGCTTAGAATAGAGAAATGAGGGAGCAAGTCCTAGATCGCTTGCTGACAATAGCAATATTACCTGAATACTTAGCAAACAGTTTCAACCATTAGATAACAACTTAAGAAAACATTTACCTGAAGGTCCAATGCCTTCTATAAATTTTAAGAATCATGTATTTGAAAACACCTCTTAAATATCTAACATGGTGTAGTTTGTTTAACCAGTAAAATTAAGCACAACCATATAAAATGTTTTTAGTTTTTTTCTACCAATTGTATATACTTTTAAAAACAATCAGCAAGCACAAGAAATAAAAGGCATCCAAACAGGAAAGAAAGACAAAAGCTTATTTCTGTCTGCAGATCATGTGAGTCCATGTGCAGAAAACCCTAATGACGCCATGAAAAATTGTTTGAACTAATTCATGAATTTACTAAAGTTGCATGTTACAAAATTAACATAGAGGAATTAGCTATATTCCTTTCAGCAATAATAATCTATCCTAAAAAGAAATAAAGAAAACAATCCCATTTACAATAGAATCACAAAGAATAAGATATTTAGAAATAAATGTAGCCAAGGAAGTGAAAGTACTCTATAAATTATAAAATGTAAAGCAGATAGAAATAAACATCTAACATCTGATGTACATAGATTGTAAGAAATAATTGTGAAAATGTCCATACACCATTATGAACTATTTTACTACATATATTATCATACATTATGTGTATGAAAATATATAAGTATATATAAGTGATATACAGATTCACAAGAATCAACTATCAAAATCACAAGTGGGATTTTTCACAAAAATTGAAAAAAAAGTTCTAAAATTTATAAGACACCAAAACACCACATATAACAGAAACAATCTGGAGAAAGAAAAACAGAGTTGCAGGCATCACACTTTCTGATTTTAAATTATATACAAAGCTATTAAAGTCCATTCAATATGGCCGTAGCATCAAAACAGATGTATAGAAAAGAAGAACAAAATGGACTGTATAGAAATAAACCCAAGCATATACAAATATTTTTTTGAAAAAGCCACTGAGACGATACAACAGAGAAAGAATAGTCTCTTGAATAAATGGTGTTGGGAAAACTGGGTATTAATTTTCACAAGAATGCCACTGGAGTCTTATCTTACCACATGAACAAAAATGATCTTAAAGTGAATTAAAGATCTAAATGTAAGATACAAAACCACAAAACCTCTAGAAGAAAACATATGGGAAATGCTCACAATTCCATGATAGTACATGCTATGTGCTCTTTCCCCAAGAAAAGTATTCATGTGCTATATTTCTTACCTGTAATAATCATTTCACAATTGTGTATATCAAAACATCCTGTTGTATATCTTAAGTGCATCTGATAAACTTAAAATATATATTTGTGTATACATACATACATATACATTTGACTTACTCGCTATTAGAACTTCACATGTACAATCATAAAACAAAATGAAGACAATAATTTTTATATTCTATTTAATTTTTGAGGGTGACACAAGATAATACATATGAAGAGTCTATACAAATTATACATCATGGTATATATTATCATGGTCACTGTTTATATTGGAAGCAGAAAATTATGATAGGGGTCTCTATGTTCTTGCTTTCTCTTACCCTACTTCCTAGGGGGATTATAATACAAATGAAGGTTCTGATAGATGACATTTCCATAATTTAACAGTTTGGTAGGCTAGCACTGTTACACAGTGAGTTAAGACACCGCTTGTGTTGCTAGCATCTCATATCAGAATGCTGATTCAAGGACCAGTTACCATGTTTCTAATCCAGATTCCACTAATGCACAACAAAGGTTTTAACTATTCAAATTGACAGTTGCTACTCAAAATGCTCATGCATAGAGAAACAGTGCCATAAAGCCAAAAATTTTTATAGGGAAGTAATGTCAAGAAGCTAGGCAAGATTTACAAGAAACAGATCTTAAAGTATATTGACTGGTGAATGTGGAATCCAACATACAGAACTTAAAAGACAGGAGGTGATGTATACCAAATACGGTTTGTTGAGTACAGATCCTTATAATTAAGGGAGTTAAAGGTAGTGGTTTTGTCATAGTCTAGGCAGGGGTTTACTAGGGCCTAAGACAAAAAGACACAGGCTGCAGTAAAAAAAAGTCTTATATTAGTTGAAATGATTAAAATTTAGAATCACCGTTCAGCTAAAAACTTTTAACACACTTCTCAGTATCATTAACTGAGTCCATCTAAAACTTGGTGTCAAGGCTGAAATCCTTTGGCCAGATTGCATGATTAAATTTTAAAATTATTAGGAGGTTACCAAGCTTTAGATTTGCAATGTGCATTGGCTTTTGGTATTTCAAATGCAAATTTCATTTGGGGAAATATATATATGTATATATTTTTATATATGTAAACAAATTTCATGTATTTCATATATACAGATTTATGAGTATAGTGATACTTCCTATCCTACCTTCCTTCCTCATGCTTCCATGCCCATGCTTCCACCTTCCCTCCTCTTTCCATTCTTTTTCTTTTAACTTTTTTAAGATTTATTTTATTTATTTGAAAGAGTTACAAAGAGATGTAGAGACAGAGAGAGCAGTCTTCCATCCACTGCTTCACTCCCCAATTGGCCACAACGGCCGAAGTTGCGCCGATCCAAAGCTGGGAGCCAGGACCTTCTTCCAGGTCTCCCATATGCATGCAGAAGCCCAAGGACTAGAGCCATCTTCTACTGTTATCCCAGGCTATATTTGAATGTTGGACTAGAACCGGCACCCATATGGGATGTCGGTGATTCAGGCCAGGGCTTTAACCCACTGTGCCACAGCACTGACCTCTGTTCTTTTAATTTTTACAATGACATATTTCCAATTTATTTTATAATCATAAGGTTACTCCTCCATTAGGTAAATAATTCAACAGATGGTAAAAAGAAAAAAATCAGTATTATTCAATAGACAAGGGCTGTAAACAATAACAAAATCTCAAATGTCAATTTGGCTCATATACATTACATTTTTTATACTCAATTGGCAATCACAGATGGGGGAAAACATGACATCTGTCTTTTGGGGACTTTCTTATTTCACTAAATGTAATGGTTTCCAGTTGTATCCATTTTGTTTTAAGAGACAGGATTTCATTCTTTACAGCTCAGTAGTATTCTATAGTGTAAATATACTGCATTTTCTTTTTCTAGTCATCAGTTTATGGACATCTGGGTTGATTCCGTATCTTAGTTTTGTAAACTTAGCTGAAATAAATATGGGGGTACAAGATAACTTTTCTATAACTGATTTCATTTCCCTTCAATAAATTTCCAGGAGAGAGACGGCTGTGTCATAAGGTTGATCTATTTTCAGATTTCTGGGGAATTTCCATACTGCCTTCCACAATGACTGTACCAGTTTACATTCTCACCAATAGTGGATTAGGGTATCTTTTTCCAAACATCCTCACCACTCTTTATTGTTTTTAGATTTTTGTATGAGACTCAATCTTAATGGGGTAAGGTAAAACCTCAATATGGTTTTGATTTACATTTTCCTAATAGCTAATGATCCTGAGCATTGTTTCATGTGTCTAGCCATGTGTATGATGTCTGTTCAAGTCCTTTGTCCATTTCTTAACTGAATTGTTTGTTTTGTTGTTGTTAAGCTTCTTGAGCTCTTTAAAGATTCCATATATTAATCCTTTATCAGTTGCATAGTTTGAGATATATTCTCCCATTCTGTCAGTTGCCTCTTCACTTTGTTGAATGTTTCTTTTGTAGTGGAGAAGCATCTTAGCTTGATGTAATCTCAACTGTCTATTTTGGCTTTGATTGCCTATGTTTCTGGGGTCTTTTCCTAGAAGTCTTTGCCCATACCAATGTCTTGTATTTTCCTCAATGTTCTCCTCTACTAATTTGATTGTATCAGGTTATAGATTTAGAGTCTTGAACCATTTTGAGTTGATTTTTATGTAAGGTGTAAGATAGGAGTCTTGTTTCACACTTCAGCATGCAGAGAGAAAATATCACAGCACCATTTGTTGAAGAGACACCTTACTCCAAGTATTGATTCTAGCTCCTTTGTCAAAGTTTAGTTGGTAGTAGACATGTGATTCAATTTCTGGGGTTTCTATTTTGTTCCAATTGGCTACATGTTTATTTTTGCACCAGTACCAGGCTGTACTGATTATAACTGCTTTGTAGTATGTCTTGAAATCTGGTATTATGATGACTCCAGATTTGTTTTTGTTATTTAACATTGCTTTAGCTATTCAGGGGTCTTTTGTGTTTCTAGGTGAATTTTACCATCATTTTTTTCTAGATCTGAGAAGAATGTCATTGGTATTTTTATTGGGATTACATTGAATCTGTAAATTGCTTTAGGCAGTATGGGCATTTTGATGACATTAATTCTTCCAAATCATTCACATGGAAGATTTTTCCATTGATTGTGTCATATATTTATTTTTCAGTGTTTTGTAATCTTCATCTTAGAGATCTTCAACCCATGGTTAAATTTATTCCAAGGTTTTTAAGTTTTTTGTAGCTATTGTGAATGGGATAGATCTTACAAGGTCTGTGTATACACAGCTACTGATTTTTGTGTGTTGACTTTATACCTTGTCATGTTGCCAAACTTTCTTATGAGTTCCAATTGTCTCTTTTTCTTCTTCTTTTTTTTTTTTTTGACAGGCAGAGTGGATAGTGAGAGAGAGAGACAGAGAGAAAGGTCTTCCTTTTTTGCCGTTGGTTCACCCTCCAATGACTGCTGCGGATGGCGCATCTCGCTGATCTGAAGCCAGGAGCCAGGTGCTTTTCCTGGTCTCCCATGCGGGTGCAGGGCCCAAGCACTTGGGCCATCCTCCACTGCCTTCCTGGGCCATAGCAGAGAGCTGGCCTAGAAGAGGGGCAACCGGGATAGAATCCGGTGCCCCAACTGGGACTAGACCCGGTGTGCTGGCTCCACAAGGCAGAGGATTAGCCTGTTAAGCCATGGCGCCAGCCCCAATTGTCTCTTATTGAGTCATTTGGTTCCCCTACATTTGGAATCATGTTGTTTGTTAACAGGGATAATCTGACTTCCTCGTTTTTAATTTGTATCCTGCTGATTTCTTTTCTTGCTTACTGGCTCTTGTTAAAACTTCCAGGACTTTATTAAATAGCAATGGTGAAAGTGGGCATACTTGTTTGGTCTCATATTTTAGTGAAAATGCTTGCAACTTTCCTCTTTGGAAAATTCTGAGCCCCTTCCTTTTTGTGAGAGCTTATAAATAGATAAGAGTTTTGATCTTCATGTATTAATGTAACTTTTTTCTTTGTGATTCAAGAATACTTTCAGACTTTGTGAAAAGGGTCACTAACTTATTATGTACAGATACAGAATAAATACACGAAAATTTCTTAATGATTGTATCAAAAGATTTTTTCTGTTAGGTCACTCTCCATTTCACCCTTGCCTTTCACCACTCTACACAAAAGTAAACACTAGCCTTTTTATTCGGATATGTTTGCAACCTTGGGATCACAGACCTTGCAACATGATAGATGAGCCCAAGAAGCAAAATTGCTCCAACAAATCTAATTGAGAAGAAAACCTGATGTTGGCACTTCAGCGATGATAAATGAATATAAAATGTTGTTACCCATTACCAAGTCATAATTCAGAACCTGACATTCCCCTTCTCTCCATCTACAGCTTTAGATAACTATTTGCAGGTTTTTTTCTCATTCCAAAGTTTGATCTAAGTAGTAAGTAGTTTATGAGATGATAGACTATTTCCCAGTCACTACAGTAATTAACAAAAAAAGGAGGTATAGCAAAATAAATGAAAAAGACTTCTCCAATTATTACTAAACAATGAGATGAAATGTGTAATAAATACCTATGTCAAAGAAATATGCTCTAAAATATATTTAATTTTTACCTGGTTTATGAGTTAATATCCCTCTCTAAATGGCTTTGAGAGTAATTTATATTTCTTTAAGACTAGAACAAAATTATTTGACTAGAGTCCTTTTTATATGACTAACAAAATCATTTACACTGCATGAAATGGATCTCTACCTCCATCTTCCTCAAATTCAATTTAAAAGGTTTAAACATAGCTCCATGTCAAGTTATGTTTTGTTTTGTTTGGTGGTTTTATAAGCTTAAGCCAGCAACTGTGCATGTTTCTTCAATTCTAAAGTCAGGATTTATATATGTACTTTTTCAACTGAGAGCAAAAAAAGTTAAAAATAACTGAAGAATCACATAGAAATCCACTGGAAGAAATATAACACCAAGAAGATGATCTATTTCTTTTTTTTTCCTTTGTCAGCCCACATATTTATACAATATATAATGGAACTGATAGAGTCCTCTCACAGAATAAGGCTTATCGTCCTGTAAACTGAGTGAGTTAATATTTCATGGAGTAATTCAGAAGAACAAGTAGGATATTGATCTCTTATATGGTTCCAAGCAGCAGATTTGATTGATATTCTTCATGAAAAAAGCTTCAACATTACTAATAATCAGGAAAATGCTAATCAAAGACACAATAATGAGGCAGGCATTTGGTGTAGCTACTGGGAAGCTGCTTAGGATTCCCAAATCCCATTTTGAAGTGCCTGGCTTCAAGTTGTAGTTCCGTTTTCAATTCTAACTTCCTGCTAGTGAACACTCTTGAAGGCATATGTTATGGCCCAAGTACTTAGGTTCCTGACACCTGCAATGGGAGACATAAATTGAGTTCCAGGCTCCTTGCTTCACCTTGGCCCAGCCCCAGCTATTGCAGGAAATTTGAAAGTAAACTAGTGCATGTAAGTTTCCTCTCTTTACCTCTCCCTCCCTATCTCTCTCTCGTTGTCTCCTCCACTTTCAAATAAAATGCAAATAAATAAATAAATCTTTAAAAAACATAATAAGACATCACTCTGGATAGAACAGCTATTATAAAAAAGACAAATTATAGGAAATGTTGATAAGGATATGGAGAAAAGTAAATCCTTACACATTGTTAGTGGGAATGTAAACTAGAAAGGCTATTGTTGAAAACGATATGTGGCTTCTTCAAAATATTAAAAATAAACCACCATATGATTCAACAATCCCTCTAGTGGGGATATATGCAAGGAAGTGAAGTTGGCTTCTCAAAGAGGCATCTGCTCTCCCATTTTTATTGCAGTAGTATTTTCAATAGCCACAAAATGGAAACAAAGTAAGTGTCTATAAACTGATAAATGGATAAAGAAAATATGAGATAGAACCACGTAAATACACACACACACACACACAGACATCCTTTTCTGTCTCCAAAAAGGACACCCTACCATTTGTAAGAACATGGCTGAATCAGGAAAACATTACGCTAAATGAATAAGCAGGCATATAAAGACATGCATCACATTATCTCACTCAATATGTCAGATCAAAAAAAAAAAAAGTCTTACAGAAGAGGAAAGGATGATGTTGGTCACCAGAGACTGGGGAAAATGGGAGGAAGAAGATTGACCAAGGAGTACTAAGTTATAATCAGACAGGAGGAGCAAGTTCTGGTCCTCTATTTCACTGTAGGGTGACTATAGATAAAAATAATGTACTGTATACTTGGTTAAAAGAAGGTATTTTGAATGCTTTCACCAACAAGAAATAACTGTTTGAGGAGATAGCCCTGCTTACCCTGATTTGAATATTATGCAAGGAATGCATATATCAAAAACTGGCATAGTACCCCCATGGAAATGTACAATTTTTGTGTGTCAGTTTAAAATAAACAAGTAAGTAAATGTTTCTCAGCAACCCTCCTCCTGGGACACATACACCCTATCTTACTCAAAAACCTCTAAATTCAGAGTTCAGATTGCAACTGACCTTTTCTAGGATAAAGAATATTATAAAACCAGAATTGCTGGTACAGCAGAACCCCTTCAGAAGCACCAACGTTTTGTAAAATCAGAATAAATATCTTTTTTAAAACCTGTTTCTTATTGGAGAGGGTAAGTGAATTGATTTGATAAAACACTATTGTATCTTTGTAGGAAGTGCTATTAAGTCACATTTCCCCCAACATTTTTATTTGCTGAGATGGCAAAAAAAAAAAAAAAAAGAAAAGAAAAAAGACAAATTCCCTTATGCCTGAAATCTACTTTCTTTCTGGGTCTTTACATCCTTCCCCTTTGTCAGCCTTTAACTCATACCCTGGCTGTCCGACAGCTACCTGCCTCGCTCACACAGTTTACAGGTCAAATTCCTCTCCCTACTGTCAGAGTTTTCACTCAAGTGTGAAGCATTATCACACCAATGTTGCACACACCTAATCTGTTATTACTTGAATGAAGACGTAGGGAAAGTTTGACTTAGTCCTATGTATATATTCAGCTCAATAAGATATGCACAATAATGCTGCTCATATCCTGATCTTACTTCATTGATTCAAGGCACTCAGCACCCAAACGTTGAGACACAGCAATACCTTTGAGGCTTTCTCACAGAAGGAAGGTGTTTTTCTATTCATTTGATATCCACCCTGGAAATCTGGCAGAGGGCCATAGATTGTGCTCTCTAAACACTAGCTTTGCCCAGGTATTAGACTCACAACATAATTTTAGCTTCACCCTTCCAGCTGAAAGATGGAGTGAAAATGAATAGAAGCCAATGTCCTCCTTTAACAATAACTTTTTAATGAATTGAGAGTTCTTTTGATTTATTATGAAGAGAAGCAAGCGAAGCTTTCCCTTCCATCTGTTTTGAAACAGTCAAAATACGATTTTCCTCTACCTTCTGCATAATACCATCAATGACCAGAGTAGAAGGACACCATCTCTGCCTTCTATCCTGTACCCAAAACACAGAACAGTGCTCAGCCTATGCAGAAGAGGTGCCCGGTGACTAAACATTCTGGCAATGATCCAGTACTACTACTAGCAATAGTAACAGATCATATTACTGGATACTTTCTGCATGATGGACATTGTGCTTACTACTTATACACATCAGCTTATCAAATCTTTATAATAACTATATTGAATGCAAGTGATGTTACCAAATCATTTTTATTTCAGCTAAAAAATCCTGACACCTAGGAGCTGGTGTTGTGTTGTCAAGGGTGAATCCACTGCCAGTGATGCCTGCAACACATATGGGCTCCAGTTAGGCTTCCAGTTGCTCCACTTCTGATCTTCTGATCCACCCCCCTGATAATCCACCTGGGATAGCAGCAGAAGATGGCCCAAGTGCTTGTGCACCTGCACCCATGTGGGAGACCTGGAGGAGGCTCTTAGCTCCTGGCTTTGGCCAGGCCCAACCCTGGCCATTGCAGCTATCTGGAGAGTGAACCAGTAGACAGAAGCTTATTTTCTCTCTCTCTCTCTCACTCTCGCTCTCTTTCTCCCTTCTGATTTTCAAATAAATAAATCTTAAAAAAAAAAAAACCTGACATCTAAGAATAGGAGGTCTACCAGAATTTTCCATAAAAAAGATCAAATATAATAGGATCAAAGAATATTGAAATAGATAACAAGCAAAATAATGGCATATTTCTTCTTGAATTGGTAAGATCCACTGTTTAAATGTAACTTTTAAAAGATTTATGTATTTATTTGAAAGAGAGAGCTACAGAGAGAAGGAGAGAGAGACAGAAAAACTGAGAGATCTTCCATTTGTTGGTTCACTACTCAAATGGTAACAATGACGGGGCTGGGCTAGGCTGAAGCCAGGAGCTTCTTCTGGGTCTGCCATGTGGGCGCAGAGGCCCAAGCACTTGGGCCATCTTTCACTACTTTCCCAGGCACATTAGCAGGGAGCTGGATCAGAAGCGGAGCAGCCAGACTTGAACTGGTGCCCATATGGGATGCTGACTCTGCAGATGGAGGCTTAAACTTCACCACAAGGCCAGCCATTTAATGTAATTTTTGTATATGCTTTTTTTGGTTATAATTATAACCATTCTTTTTTTTTTTCTTTTTGACAGGCAGAGTGGATAGTGAGAGAGAGAGAGAGAGAGAGAGAGAGAGAGAAAGGTCTTCCTTTTTGCCATTGGTTCACCCTCCAATGGCTGCTGTGGCCGGCGCACCGCGCTGATCTGATGGCAGGAGCCAGGTGCTTCTCCTGGTCTCCCATGCGGGTGCAGGGCCCAAGGACTTGGGCCATCCTCCACTGCACTCCTGGGCCACAGCAGAGAGCTGACCTGGAAGAGGGGTAACTGGGATAGAATCCGGCGCCCCAACCAGGACTAGAACGCGGTGTGCCGGCGCCACAAGGCAGAGGATTAGCCTGTTAAGCCATGGCGCCGGCCCTATAACCATTCTTAAAGAGAAAGGAGATCAAATCCTTACGTGCACTAGAACCAAAAACTGGCACTGGACTAAAACATATGAAATCAGAAAAAAAGAAGAAGACCTAAATGAAAGATCTCTGTTAGTGAGATCCCAGTGGAAAGAACGGGGCCATCAAAGAAGGAGGTACCTTTCTCTGAAGGGAGGAGAGAACTTCCACTTTGACTGTGACCCTTTCGGAACAAGATCAAAGTCAGCGAACTCTAAAGGCTTCCATAGCCCTGGCAACTCATGACTAGAGCCTAGGGAGATTACTGACGCCATGAACAGGAGTGTCAAATTGTTAAGTCAGCAACAGGAGTCACTGTGTACTTACATCCCATGTGGGATCTGTCCTTAATGTATTGTCTAATGTGCAGTGATGCTATAACTAGTACTGAAACAGTATTTTTACACTTTGTGTTTCTGCGTGGGTACAAACTGATGAGATCTTTACTAATTACATACTGAATCGATCTTCTGTATATAAAGATAATTGGAAATGAAAAAAAAAACTGGTGTTAAATTGGAAATGGCATAGAAAATTAATTAATTTAAAAAAATATAAGCAACAATGAACTGATCAGCTCCTGTCCTGACTTTAGATGTACAATGTAATACTTTATCCTTTTTAGTATTTGTTGTTGTTGTTGTTGTTCTAGTACTATTGGTTGAACTCCATAATTAATACACAATTATCCTTAAGAGTTTAAATTTTAACAGAAAAGTGATCCCTGTTAAATCTAAGAGTGGAAAAAGAGAGGGAGGAGATGAACAATTTGGAACATGCTCAATCGGACTGGCCGCAAATGGTGTAGTCAGAAAAGTGCCAGGGGATTCCCACACAATCCCACCCAGGTGGCATGTACCAATGCCATCGCACTAGTCCAAGTGATCAATATCAGCTCACAATTGATAGCTCTGATAGGTCTAAGAGTCAAAGAGATCACACAAACAAGACAAGTAACTGCTAATACTAACTGATAGAATCAAAAAGGGAGAGAAAGATCCAACATGGGAACCGGGATACACAGCAGACTCATAGAATGGCAGACGTCCTAAACAACACTCTGGCCTCAGAATCAGCCCTCAAGGCATTCGGATCTGGCGGAAGAACCCATGAGAGTATAGCAGGCATGGAAAGCCAAGATATCATGGAAAAAAAAAAAAGACCTAAATGAAAGATCTCTGTGAGTGAGATCCCAGTGGAAAGAACGGGGCCATCAAAGAAGGAGGTACCCTTCTCCGAAGGGAGGAGAGAACCTCCACTTTGACTATGACCCTATCGGAATAAGATCAAAGTCAGCGAACCCTAAAGGCTTCCATAGCCCTGGCAACTCATGACTAGAGCCTAGGGAGATTACTGACGCCATGAACAGGAGTGTCAATTTGTTAAATCAGCAACAGGAGTCACTGTGTACTTACACCCCATGTGGGATCTGTCCCTAATGTGTCGTCTAAAGCGAAGTGATGCTATAACTAGTACTGAAACAGTATTTTTATACTATGTGTTTCTGTGTGGGCACAAACTGATGAGGTCTTTACTAATTATATACCGAATTGATCTTCTGTACATAAAGAGAATTGGAAATGAAAAAAAAAAAAAAAAAACAACCTGGTGTTAAAATGGAAATGGCATAGAAAATTAATTAATTTGAAAAAAAAATTATGTAGGATCTCTGTCTTTAATGTGCTGTACATTGCTATTTAATGCTATAATTAGTAATCCAATGGTAGTTTATTCACTTTACGTTGCTCTGGGGACAAAATGTTGAAATCTTTACCTAATATATACTAAACTGATCTTCTGTATATAAAGAGAATTGAAAATGAATCTTTACATGAATGGAAGGGGAGAGGGAGCGGGAAAGGGGAGGGTTGCGGGCGGGAGGGAAGTTATGGGAGGGGGGAAGCCATTGTAACCCACAAGCTATACTTTGGAAATTTATATTCATTAAATAAAAGTTTAATAAAAAAAACAAATTAACAGTATTTGTATTATTCTCAGGCAAAGAATTTAAAAAAAATATTATGTAGGATCTCTGTCTTTAATGTGCTGTACACTCTTATTTAATGCTATAACTAGTACTCCAACAGTATTTTTTTTCTTTTCTTTTCACTTTGTATTGCTATATGGGGGCAAACTGTTAAAATCGTTACCTAATATATACTAAACTGATCTTTTGTATACAAAGAGAATTGAAAATGAATCATGATGTGATAGGAAGGGGAGAGGGAGCGGGAGGGGGGAGGGTTGTAGGTGGGAGGAAAGTTTTGGGAGGGGGAAGCCATTGTAACCCATAAGCTATACTTTGGAAATTTATATTCATTAAATAAAAGTTTAATAAAAAAAAAAGAAATCAATGTACATAGGTACTTAGAAGCTTCTCCACTAAAAGATTGACTCAGAGGTTAACAGGATATCAAATTTCTCTGCTTTTCAACCCACAGTGCTAATTTGACCTTTAAAAATGGAGTCACTGACAGATCCAGAAAGAAGGCACACTTTTTTTTTCTTCTTTTAAAACTCATGAAGTGATCCTCAAGTCTCCCTTTCTGTACAATTCATTTATTGATTTGATGTAAAAATTCTAATACAAAGCTAATGTTACATTTTATTCATAGATTTAAATTTGTTATCACCAAATCGTTATCCATAGAAAAGAACTGAGAAGTTAAAACTCATTTACTCTTGAAACTTTATCTCTAACTGCTGCCCATATTTCATACAACCAAGCAAATCCTTACTTTTCATTCACTGCAAAATTATGATACTGTAAGTCTATATATACAGAAGGATAACTTTTACAGAAGAACTGTTCAGTCATCAAATAGACAAATTATGTTTCCAGTTCAGCACTGATTCCAAAATATACTCGTTATGATAAATTTGTCTCCTTGGTAATGGCTTATAGTAAGCATTTGTTCATGGATTAAGGGAGAATTTCTAACCCTGCATTCATGTTCAGGAAAATTGAATTCCAATTCCAGCTGTGTTATTCTGGTCAAGACATTTTCTTCTGTAGTACTTTATGCTCTCACTCTTGTAAAATGAGGGTATAGTAGTGGATGGTATTAATTATTCAATCCAGATCTAAGATCCTAGGATCTTTGATTTCAGATTTTCAAGATTTTTTAAAATTTATTTTTAAAAAATTTTTTGACAGGCAGAGTGGATAGTGAGAGAGAGAGAGACAGAGAGAAAGGTCTTCCTTTTTGCCATTGGTTCACCCTCCAGTGGCCGCTGCAGCTGGCGCATCTCGCTGATCCGAAGCCAGGAGCCAGGTGCTTCTCCTGGTCTCCCATGCGGGTGCAGGGCCCAAGCACTTGGGCCATCCTCCACTGTACTCCTGGGCCACAGCAGAGAGCTGACCTGGAAGAGGGGCAACCGGGATAGAATCCGGCGCCCCAACCTGGACTAGAACCTGGTGTGTCGACTCTGCTGACAGAGGATTAGCCTATTGAGCCATGGCGCCGGCCCAGGATATTTAAATCTTATATTTCCTACATCTCATATAAGAAAAAAAAAAGCTTCAAGAGTTCCTTCAGTACTGATCTATAAATTATATTTGATTACACTTTAAAGGTAGAAAATCGTCATAGTTCATGCTTTTATTTTCTTTTGTCCTTTCATGGACACTAGTTAACATTTAAGTATTATGTGTAATTTTTATTAGTTACACACTGATTAGATTTTCCGGAAATTTATTAGGCTCTTAAAAACAGAAAATCCAGGGGTCAGCATTGTGTTATAGCAGATTAAGCTGCTGCATGCAACACCTTCATCCCATATGGCTGCTAGTTCTGGTCCTGGCTGCTCCAGTTCTGATCCAGCTCCCTGCTAATGTGCCTGGGAAAGGAGCAGAAGATGGTCCAAGTGCTTGGTCTGCTGCACTCTCTTGGGCACCAGGAAGAAGTATTGCTCACTTGCACGCTCTCTCTCCCTCCCTCCCTCCCTCCCTCTCTCCCTCTCTCTCTCTCTCTCTCTCTCTCGCACACACACACACACATCTCTGCCTTTCAAATAAAATAAATAAATTTAAAAAACAAAACAAAACATAGCAAAAAACCAGAAAGTCCAGTTAAGACTGTGAGCTACATCTTATTGGCAACTACCTGAAGGAGCTGATGAATCTTTGTCTTGTTTTATGATATGCAGGGTATACCAAATCTAAATATTCATTCAGTAATGCTTACTGAGCACCTATAACCGTTTCTCCCACTGAAGAAGGCACTGGTGAAACAAAACAAAATACAGGTATGCTTCTTTTCTTTATGGAGCTTATAGTTTGGTTTGAGTCTCAGCTGCTCCATTTCTGATTCAGCTCCCAGCTAATGTGCCTGGGAAACAGTGGAGGATGGTCCAAGTGCTTGGGCCCCTGCAACCACATGGGAGATCAGGAAAATGCTCCTGGCTCCTGGCTTCAGATTGGCCCAGCTCTGGCAGTTGTGGCCATTTGGGGAGTGAACCGAGGGATGGAAAATTCTCTTTCTCTCCTCTCTCTCTCTCTCTCTCTCTCTGTGTAATTCTACCTTTCAAATAAATGAATATTTAAAAAAAAAGGATTTGGAGGGCTGGCACTGTTGTATAGCAGGTAAAGCCACTGCCTGCATTGCTGGCACCCAAATGGACACCAGTTCAAGTCCCAGCCTCTACACTTCTGATCCTGCTCCCTGCTATGGGCTGGGAAAGCAGTGGAAAATGACCTAAGTTCTTGGGCCCCTGCACCCGGGTGGGAGACACAGAAGAAGCTCCTGGTTTCCAGGGCCAATTGGGGAGTGAACCAGTGGATAGAAGACCTCTCTCTCTCTATGCCTGTCCTTCTCTCTGTGTGTAACTCTTTCAAAATAAATCAATAAATCTTTTTAAAAAATAAAAGGAATTGGAAATGAGAAGAACTGTTCTGCTGTTCTGAGGAGGTTTCTGGACAAATACAGACACTATTGCTTGTTTACTCAACATTTATTCCTCCACTTCATTCTGACCAATGGGATTCCATTTTGATATATTTTGATGAATTGCTCATTAATTTATTAGTATAGAAACTCCAGTCTCAAGACCACTTAAGCCCCTTAAAACTTATCAGAGATCACAGTGAGATTCTATTTGTGAGTTTTATCTATACATATTTCTCTGATTTGAAAGAAATCAGATTTAATTTTTAAATATTAATAAATTAATTTATAATAACAATAAATACGTATTAAATGCTTATGTGCATATATTTTAAGTCAAAATAGTTGTATCATCCAAAGAAAATGTTTAGTGAGAAGGATAAATTTGTTTTATATTTTTTCAAATATCTTTAATATATGGCTTTAAGAGGAAGTGGCTTAATTCTCAGATCTGCTCTTGTGTTTAATATTTCATGTTATTTGACTGACCTATATGAAAAAAATATGGCCCCACATAGAAGTCTATAAAAGGAAAAGGATGAGTATTTTAATAACAGTTTTAGATAATTGTGAATTTGTTTCTTTCATTTTATACCAAAATTTCTCAAAATGTAGTTTCTTATGGGTTACAGTATAGATTTTCAAATTATATTAATAAACTTTTCATACTGTTACACTAAAATCCATTTTTCCAGTATGAATGGACATTTTAGCCATGTGCATGATTTTATACCATTTTGCAACAGCCACTTGTGAAACACTTGTTTACTGAGTTGTTCAAATATTCCAATATCAACACTCCATTATAGGATAGCAAAATCACATTTATTAATATCAGCATCAATTTTATCAGAAAAATCTTTCTACATTGAAGTCATCAAGCTCTTGGTTGCAAAGTTTTCTAACATTTTAAATTTGCTGGAAAACTTGATTTTTTTATTACTGGCAACCTGTCATTTGTTTCCTGGAATTAAGAAGCTCACCTTGCTCATTTTTAGGAAAACGTCTTACTAATTCCAAAATCTGAGCAGCTACAGGTTGTCTGTCAATTTGTCTTTCAAGTTAAAATAGCCTTGCATGAAAAAAACAGACTTATTTCATCACTTAAATAATTGCACAAGTGTTTTTCTGTGAAATAGTCATTATACTTTGGAATGCAGAAGATGGGCTTCATATATGTTCCTTGGTTTGTTACATACAGTATAAAAATTCTGTCATCAAGGGCCAAGATCAATATTTAGTACAGTTTCCGTTTTTTCACTGATGCAACTAGTGAACCTAGTTCCTTCTCTTCTTTTTTCTTGTTATTTATTGTTGTGAGTGATAGTGGAGAATGCAATATCTACAAGTAATCTGTATCATAACCTCTTTTGCATAATTAGTGCAAGCATCAACATAGTTAAAATGTTTATAAAATCTTTGTATTAATATAAAAACAGTTTGGATCTTTTAGATGTCCTGGAAAGGGTGTCAGTGACTTCCAGAGAGCACTGGACTGCACTATAAGGGTGTTTTATTTGTAAAACAAGGAAATTGTTTACTTATATGAAAAACAGAGAAATGGATGATAGTTTGAGACACATGTTGACTCAAAGAACAATTGTTAGTGTTTTTTCTAACAAGAAAGATAGTAGAATACATTTCGATCCTAATGATAATGATCCAGTGGAGAAGTAGAGGTTGATGATGCAGTAGAGATAAAACTGAGAAGACACAAGGAAATGAAACTCAAAGCATACATTTGGAAGGAGATGACTGGCTATAAATTAGATTCAAGTGGTTCTGTTGATTTTATTTTGGTAAGAAGGAATTTATATCTGATGGCATCTATTTTCTCACTGAGGCAAGGTTTTCAGTTAAGAGTCAGGTGTGGTAGGATGATTTGAAGAGAAGGTAGCTAATAATCATCTATGAGAATGACAAAGTGAATATAAGAAAACCCGATAATATTTCTAAGCAGTAGTGAACATTATTTTGACATTTGAAACATAAAATTTTTAAAGACCAATGAATAAACAGAGTAATACTCATCTAGGTAAGTGCAATTATAAAGAAGCAATTCTGACTTCACCTGTAAACAGGATTTGAGCAAAAGTGGAAGGGGATGAATAATGTAGACATTTCATTGAAGCGAAAGTGTCATCCCATTGGGTAACAAGAATAAGTATGATGGAAGTATGGGAGATCAGAGAAAGAATCCTTGAAAAGAAATTGCAAAAGTGTTGTAGTTAATGGAGGTAGCAAGATACATGAAGTGATCATTGGATGGGGTACCTGTGTTATTAGGTCAGAAGTAAAAATAGCTGAAAAGAAGGACGAAAAGACACTGAGAGTCCAAGATATGTTCATCATCTTGGATATTGCATTTTCTTGTCATGCTAACAATGCTTACAGACAAGATGAAGGTTATCCAGGAGTTAAAACTGTTGATGAACAAATTGGTGGATAGCAACAATGAAGAGTAAAAGAAGGTGTTTAGTTAGATAAGTCTCTAATTAACGAGAATGCCTAAGTTATATTATTTCGTTTTATTTAAGTATTTTATTATTAATATAAAAAGAACAGATTTCACGGATACAGTTCTAAGAATAATAATATCTCTCTCCTACTCTAGCCTCTAGCCCCCTCTACCTTCCTATCATTTTTCTTCTAATTTTTGTGATAACATACTTTTTTTTTTTTTTGACAGGGAGAGTAGACAGTGAGAGAGAGAGACAGAGAGAAAGATCTTCCTTTTGCCGTTGGTTCACCCTCCAATGGCCACCACAGCTGGCGTGCTGTGGCCGGCGCATCGCACTGATCCGATGGCAGGAGCCAGGTACTTCTCCTGGTCTCCCATGGGGTGCAGGGACCAAAGACTTGGGCCATCCTCCACTGCACTCCCGGGCCGTAGCAGAGAGCTGGACTGGAAGAGGGGCAACTGGGACAGAATCCCGCGCCCCGACCAGGATTAGAATCCGGTGTGCCGGCGCCACAAGGCAGAGGATTAGCCTATTGAGCCGTGGCGCTGGTGTGATAACATACTTTTAATTTACTTTATTAACATGGGCTTAATGATCCACTAAATAGAGTCCAACAAGTAAAAAGTATAAATACCACTGTTTCTAAAGACTATATACAAGGGCTATACACAATAATAAAATCACAAGTTGTCAATTTTACTCATATACATGAAGGGTTAATTTGGGTTAACTATATATTAGCTATCACCAATCAAAGAAACATATATTTGTATTTTTGGGTCTGGCTTAATTCAGTAAGCATAATGGTCTCCAGTTGCATCCATTTTGTTGCAAAAGACAGGATTTTATTACTTTCTCATAGCTGAGTAATATTCCATCATATATATACATATATGTGTATATATATATATATATATATATAATTGCTTTGTCCAATCATCATTTGATGAACATCTGGGTTGCTTCCATATTTAGCTATTGTGAATTCAGCTACTATACACATGGGGGTATAGATAACTCGTTCACATAGGAATCTCATATTTTCAAAAGATTTCTTCACTAATTTATATAAGCAATATATTTGCATTGCAAGAAATTTTGAAAATAAAATTATTCACAAGAAATAAAAATATTCATAATAACACCATCAGTGATATTTTTGTCTTCCTTTCTATGCATACACATATAAAATAATACTAAAATAAATCAGTACTAAAACTACCTAATTCCTCATTTTTTTAGTATATCCTGAATATCTTTTTATAACTGTGTAAATACATTTTAATATTAGACTGGCATATCATTTTATGAAGAATAATTTATTGAAATAATTCACTATCAAACAATAAAGGTTTTGCTATCACAGTGGGATTGAAATAAATATCCTTCCACATAAATCTTAGTATGAATATCTGAATATTTTCTTAGAACAGGTTAGTAGAATAGAAATTTCAGGGATTGGTCAAATATATGACAAATCTTATGGGTGGACATTGAGGCACAATAGATTAAGCTGCCTCTTGGGAAGGCTGCATCCCATATTGCAGTTCTGGTTCTTTTTCTTGGCTACTTCACTTCTGATTCAGCTCCCTGTTGATTCTCCTAGGAGACAGCAGTTGATAGCTCCAGTATTTAAGTTCCTGCCACCCATGTGGGAGATGTGGACAGAATTCAGCCCCCTAACTTCAGTTTGGACTAGCCCTAGATATTGCAGCCATTTGGGGAGTGAATCACTGTAAGGAATCTCTCTCTCTCTCTCTCTCTCTCTCTCTCTCTCTCTCTCTCTCTTACACACCCTGCCTTTCAAATACATAAACAAATACATAATATTTTTAAAAGCTATAACCAGTTCTAAATCTCATAATTTGTATGTTTAGAATAGCTGCACCTTAACATCCCTGGTCAAACAACAAATATTTAAGGATTAAGAAGATCATTCTTTATTGGCTTTGTGGATTATTGAAAGAGATATTAGATTCATTTATATTTTAGTAGTATTACTATTTGTTCTCCTGGGAATATAGTTGAAGATTTCAGCTGACAAGAAGGCCAATTAACCAATATTTAAATTAGGCTAATTTATCATGATACCTGAATGATGCATTCACGAAGGCAAGTGAATTCCTGCCCATTGTAAAAGTAGAAACGTTACAGAGGCTACTGTGAGAGTTCTACAATTCAGTATACAAAACTTTCTAATATGTAGGTACAGAAGTATTCTTAAAAGCTATGTTCCTCAATATTTATTGTATAATTGCCTTCTAAGAGGAAAATAAATTAAATTTATTAATAGATTAATATAAATATACCATAAATAAATGATACAATAATAATAAATTTATTAATTTATAAAATAAGCCATTCCCAAAAAGACAGATACCATGTTTTCCATGATCAAAGGTAACTAATAGAGTGCCTAAAATGTAATGCATTGAAGTGTAATGGAGTCCGGTGCCACTGTTCAATAGGCTAATCCTCCGCCTGGGGCGCTGCACACCAGGTTCTAGTCCTGGTCAGTGCGCCGGAATTCTGTCCCGGATTCTGTCCCGGTTGCTCCTCTTCTAGTCCAGTTCTCTGCTGTAGCCCAGGAGTGCAGTGGAGGATGGCCCAAATGCTTGGGCCCTGCACCCGCATGGGAGACCAGGAGAAGCACCTGGCTCCTGGCTTCGGATCAACGTGGTGGTGCGCCAGCCACAGCGGCCATTGGAGGGGTGAACCAATGGAAAAGGAAGACCTTTCTCTCTGTCTCTCTCTCTCTCACTGTCCACTCTGCTTGTCAAAAAAAAAAAAGAAGTATAATGGACGTTAGAATGGACATTAGGAGATTCCTTGATTGTTTACGGCCATTGTCTCTTCTGTTGAAGAACAGTGATTTTTTTCTTCATAGTATTTGTTGAACTTGTTTACTTACTGTAGGGTTAAGTTCATGATCTTGAAGTAAACTTAAAGTAGATCTTTATAAAAATTAAGAGTGGGAGTGAGAGAGGGAGGAGGAATAATGGTTGGAGAGTGAGTGAGGGAAGGTAGGGTGAGAAATAACACCATGTTCCAAAATTTGTACGAATGAAATACATGAAACTTGCATAATTTAAATAAAAATTTAAAAGGATATATTTTAATTAGACATATGAGGATTCCTCATACTGTTTTTGGAAAATATATATTACTTTAAAATTTATCTTTTAAATGCATTATAAAAAACTAGACCAATCTATTTGCTGCCTACGAGAAAAAACATCTCACCAACAAAGATAGATACACACTGAAAGTAAAAGGATGGAAAATAATATTCCATGGTAATAAAAACCAAATAAGAGTTTGTGTAGCCATTCTAACATCAGACAAAATATAATTTAATGAAAAATTGTTAAAAGAGACAAAGAAGGGCACTAAGTAATGATTAAAGGATCAATTCAACAGGAAGCTGTGACTAAAATAAACATATATGTACCCAAGTACAGGGCAACTGGCTATTTAACAGAAATGTTAATGTATTTAAAGGGAGACATAGATTCCAATACATTAGTAATGAGTTACTTCAACACCCTACTTTTAGCAATGGACAGATCAACCAGACAGAAAACCAGCAATGAAACAGCAGAGTTAATTGACACCATAGACCAAATGGACCTAATAGATAATTGCAGAACTTTTCATCCTACAGTTGCAGAATACACATTCTTCTCACCAGTGCATAGAACTTTCTATAGGATTGAGCATGTACTGGCAAGTCTCCATGAATTAAAAAAAATGAAATCATACCATGCATCTTCTCTGATCACAATGAAATGAACTTGGAAATCAACAACTCAAGAATCTCTGGAACATAAGCAAACATAAGGAGATTGAACAACATGCTATGAATGAATAGTAAGTCAGTGAAGAAATCAAAAGAGAAATCAAAAAATTTCTGGAAACAAATGAAGATGACTATACAATATATCTAAATTTATGGGATACAGCAAAAGCAGTGTTAAGATTAATGTTTCTAGAAATTGGTGCCTACACCAAGGAATTAGAAAGGCATTCAAATAAATGAACTATCAATGCATAGCAAGGACCTAGAGAAACAACAGCAAATCAAACCCAATATTAGTAGGAGAAAAAGTAATTAAAATTAGAGAAGAAATAAATAATATTGAAGCAAAAAATACAAAAGATTAGCAAAACAAAAAAACAGTTTTTAAAAAAAAAAACGAAAATAGCCGGTGCTGTGGCTCAACAGGCTAATCCTCCACCTTGCGGCGCCGGCACACCGGGTTCTAGTCTCGGTCGGGGTGCCGGATTCTGTCCTGGTTGTCCCTCTTCCAGTCCAGCTCTCTGCTGTGGCCTGGGAGTGCAGTGGAGGATGGCCCATGTGCTTGGGCCCTGCACCCTATGGGAGACCCAGGATAAGCACCTGGCTCCTGCCTTCGGATCAGCGCAGTGCGCCGGCCGCAGTGCGCCAGCCGCGGCGGCCATCAGAGGGTGAACCAACGGCAAAGGAAGACCTTTTTCTCTGTCTCTCTCTCTCACTGTCCACTCTGCTTGTCAAAAAAATCTAAAAAAAAAAATAACTGAAATTGATACACCATTGCCCTATCTAATAAAAAAAAAAAGGAGATAGCCAAAAATAGAGATGAAAAAGAAAATACAAAAATAGAGGCCACATAACTAAAAAGAATCATTAGGAATTACTACAAAGAGTTGTATACCAAAAAATTGGGAAACTTAGAAGAAACAAATTCCTGGAAACATAAAACCTACCTAAATTAAACCATGAAAACAGAAAACCTAAACAAATCACTAACCAACAGGGAAATTGAATCAGTCATAAAGACCCTCCCAACAAAGAGAAGCCCAGGACTGGACAGCTTTACTGCTAAATTCTACCGGACATATAAAGAAGAACTAACTCCAATTCTTCTCAAGCTATTCAAAATAATTGAAATGGAGGGAATTCTCTCAAACTCTTCTATGAAGGCAACTTCACCTTAATTCCTAAGCCTGAAAACGATACAACAGAGAGAACTACAGAACAATTTCTCTGATGAACATAGACCCCAAAATTCTCAACAAAATACTAGCCAATTGAATCAAAAAACACATCAGAAAGATCATTCACCTGAACCAAATGTATGCAGGGATGGTTCAACATTTGCAAATCAATCAATGTGATATATATCAATATCAAACCGAAGAGCAAAAACCATATGGTTATCTCAATAGATGCAGAGAAAGCATTTAATAAAATACAACACTCTTTCTTGATGAAATTTAACCAAATTGAGTATAGAAGGAACATACCTCAACAAAATCAAGGCAATATATGACTAACCCATGGCCAGCATCCTATTGAATGGGAGACAGCTGGAAGCATTCTTGCTAAGATGCAGAACCAATCAAGGATGCCCACTCTCACTATAGCTATTCAATATAGTCCTGGAAGATTTAGTCAGAGCCATTAGGCAAGAAAAAGAAAACCAATGGATACAAATTTGGAAAAGAAGAAATCCAATTATCCCTATTTGCAGATGACATGATTCTATATATAGGAGATCCAAAGACTCTGCTGAAAGACTATTGGAACTCATAAAAGAGTTTGGTAAAGTGTCAGCATATAAAATCAACACAAATCAAAATTCTTTGTTGACATTGACAATGCCATGTCAGATAAAGAACTTCTAAGAATAATACCATTCATAATAGCTACAAATAAATATTTGGAATAAATTTAACCAAGGACATTCAAGATCTCTATGATGAAAATTACAAAACATTAAAGAAAGCAATATAAGAAGACACAAAAAAGTGAAATATCTTACAGGTTCATGGATTGGAAGAACCAATATTATCAAAATGGCCATATTACCAAATGCAATTTACAGATTCAATGTAATACCAATCAAAATATCAAATGCATTCTTTTCGGATATAGGAAGAATGATGCTGAAATTCATATGGAAACACAGGAGAAACTGAATAGCTAAAACAATCATATTCAACAAAAACAAGGGCCGGCACCATGGTGCAGCATGCTAAAGCCCCAGCCTAAAGTGCTGACATCCCATATGAGCACCTGTTCAAGTCCCAGGTGCTCCTCTTCCAATCTAGCTCTATGCTATGGGCTGGGAATGCAGTAGAAGATGGCCGAAGTCCTTGGGCCCCTGCACACATGTGGGAGACCAAGAAAAAGCTCTTGGCTCCTGGCTTCAGATCGGCATAGCTCCAGCCATTGTGGCCACCTGGGGAGTGAGGTAGCAGACGGAAGACTTTCTCTCTCTCTCTCTTTCTCCTTTGTCTCTCTCTCTCTCTCCCTCTCTCTGTAATTCTTTCAAATAAATTTAAAAAATAGAAAAAAAATTTAAAAAAACAAACCCAAAGACCTCACAATAAAAGATTTCAAGAAATACTACAGGGTGGGGCTGGCACTGTGGCATAGCAGGTAAAGCCACCACCTGCAATGCTGGCATCCCATATGGGAACCAGTTTTAGTTCTGGCTGCTCCAGTTCTGATCCAGCTCTCTGCCATGGCCTGGGAAAGCAGTAGAAGATGACCCAAGTCCTGGGTTCCCTGCACCCACGTGGGAGACCTTGAAGAATCTCCTGGCTCCTGGATTCAGATCAGTGCAGCTCTGGCCATTGCATCCAACTGGGGAGCGAACCAGCACATGAAAGACCTCTCTCTCTCTCTCTCTCTCTCTCTCTCTCTCTCTCTCTCTCTGTCTCTCCTTCTCTCTCTGTGTAACTCTGACCTTCAAATAAATATATAAATATTTTTAAAAAATAATTACAACAGGGCAGTTATAATCCAGACATCCCGGTACACCCACAAAAATAGATGGATTGATGACTAGAACAGAATAGAAACTCCAGAAATCAATCCACACATCTACAAATCAATCCCTGCAGCGTGGGCAGTCTCTTCAACAAATGGTGCTGGAAAAACTGGGTTTCCACATGCAAAAGTATGAAGCAAGACCCCTACCTTACACCTTACACAAAAATCCACTCAAAATGGATCAAAGACCTAAATCTACAACTCAAATTATTAGAGAACATTAGGAAAATCCTGTAAGTCATTGGCATGGACAAAGAGTTTTTGGAAAAAAACCAGAAGCACAGGCAATCAAAGCCAAAATAAACAAATGGGATTACATCAAATGGAGAAGCTTCTGCACTGCAAAGGAAACTCTCAACAAAGTGAAGAGGCAACAAACAAAATGGGAGAAATAATTTGCAAACTATGCAACTGTTAAAGGATAAAAATGCAGAATATGTAAAGAGCTCAAGAAACTCAACAACAACAAAACAAACAATCCATTTAATAAATGGGCCAACGACTTGAACAGGTGTTTTTGAAAAGAGGAAACCCAAATGGCCAACAGAAACATGTAAAAATGTTCAGGATCACTAGCTGTCAGGGAAATGCAAATCAAAATCACAATGAGGTTTCACCCCAATCCTGTCAGAATGGCTTTCAAACAGAAACCAGCAATTAGCTAATGTTAGTAAGGATGTGGGATAAAAGGTACCTTAACTCACTGTTGGTGGGAAGGTAAACTGATAGAGCCACTGTGGAAGGCATTATGGAGATACTATAGAAATCTGAATATAAACCTACGATATGATCCAGCCATTCCACTCTGGGGAATTTATCCAAGGGAAATTAGATCAGCACATGAAAATGTTATCTGTACCCCTGTGTTTACTGAAGTTCAATTCAAAATAGCTAAGATATGGAATCAGCTGAAATGCTCATCAACTGAAGATTTGGAAAAGGAGTTATGGGTTATATACACCATGAAATACTACACAGCCATGAAAAAAGGAAATCCCATCATTTGCAACAAAATGGATGAAATCGGAAGACATACTTGGTTAAATAAGTCAGTTGCAAAAAGGTAAATACCATATGTTCTCCCTGATCTGTGGTAACTAATAGAGTATTTTTTAACTTTTATTTAATGAATATAAATTTCCAAAGTACAGCTTATGGATTACAATGCCTTCCCCCCCATAACTTCCCTCCCACCCACAACCCTCCCCTTTCCTGCTCCCTCTCTCCTTCCACTCACATCAAGATTCATTTTCAATTCTCTTTATACACGGAAGATTAGTTTAGTATATATTAAGTAAAGATTTCAACAGTTTGCCTCCACATAGTAACACAAAGTGAAAAATACTGTTGGAGTACTAGTTGTATCATTAAATCACAATGTACAGCACATTAAGGACAGAGATCCTACATGATATTTTTTTAAAAATTGATGAATTTTCTATGCAATTTCCAATTTAACACCAAGTTTTTTTTTTTCATTTTCAATTATCTTTATATACGGAAGATCGATTCAGTATATACTAAGTAAGGATTTCATCAGTTTGCACCCACACAGAAACACAAAGTGTAAAATACTGTTTCAGTACTAGTTATAGAACTACTCCACATTGGACAACACATTAAGGAGAGATCTCACATGAGACGAAAGTACACAGTGACTCCTGTTGTTGACTTAACAATTTGACACTCTTGTTTATAGCGTCAGTAATCTCCCTAGGCTCTAGTCATGAGTTGCCAAGGCTATGGAAGCCTTTAGGGTTTGCCATCTTCGATCTTATTCCGACAGGGTCATAGTCAAAGTGGAAGTTCTCTCCTCCCTTCAGAGAAAGGTACATCCTTCTTTGATGGCCCATTCTTTCCACTAATAGAGTATTTAAAAGGTAATCTATACAAATGAAATTGACACTTTTAGGTGCAATATCTTTGAACAGCCCATTTCTTGACTTGAGGAACACTTTTTTTTTTTCATACTATTTGTTCAACTCTGTACTTAGTTTAGGGTTAACCTTATGTGTATAAAGTTAATTGAAAATATATCTTAATAAAAAATAATAGGAATAGTAGAGGAAGGAGGAAAAATTGTGGAAGTGGTTATGGAAGAGAGGATAATATGGTAAGAATGAGTATGTTCCTGAATTTATATTTATGAAATGTATGAATTTTGTATACCTCAAAAAATAGTTTTCAGGAAAAAAAGGAAATAAATTGATCTAAGTATATTCTATAACAATAATATATGATTATAATAAATATTATTGAACTTAAAAATAAAAATAAAAGGCAGGTTGTTAAAAAAGAAATGCATTGTATGTATACCTTAAATAAAAGATTTCTGGGAAAAAATAAATCAAACATAAAACAGCCAACTTAAATCCCTGATTAATCTAATGAATTGATGGATTTTTTTTTGCTTACATTTAACTTTTTCCTAATGAGAGAAATTTAACATTTTTCTAACAATAGGAATTTTATACTGAGAAATAGAGCTTTCTCTATTATATTTTTGCAGGGTTCAAACTTCTGAAATGCCTAAGATTTCTTCTCCATAACCTAAAATCAATCTTACTCACTTGGGGGAAAAATTGGTCAAATGAATCTTGAAATTATCCCCAGGATTCTTGTGTTGTAAACATACATCCTCCCAATCTCAGACACTAATCCAAGTGCTGTTGTATTTCAGTCCTAGGTAACTTGCTCTAAGATAGGGAGTTTACCAACATGAATCTGATCTAATCACTTGTATCTTACAACGCACACAGTATCTTTCTTGTGAGACAGGTTTGAAATGTGAAAACATTTTAAAAGGTTCAAATAGCAAGGAACTAAGAGTATTTTTGGAGCAGAGGAGTACCTAACCTATAACCAGCAAGAAAATTGGTACTTTATACCCCCACACTAGAACTAATTCTGCCAAAATCTGCAAGTTTGTTAGTACATATTTTACCAACCATGCTTCCAGAAAAGGAATTATGTTGCTGACACTCTTTTTTACTGTAGAGGTTCAATCTTTGGGGGGAGGGGCAGCATTGTGGTATAAGGGGGTAGGCTGCTGCATGCAAAGGCAGCATCCCATATGCACACAAGTTTGAGTCCTCGCAATACTATTTCATATCCTGTTCCCTGCTAATGAGCCTGGGAAAGCTTCAGAAGATGGCCTAAGTCCTTGGGCTACTAAACCCATGAACCCATGTGAGAAACCTGGGTGGATCTTCTGGCTCCTGACTTAGACATGGCTCAGCCCCTGCCTTTGCCAGCATTTTAGTGGTGAACCAAAAGATGGAAGATCTCTTTCTCTCTCTCTAACTCTCTCTCTCTCTATCTATCTCCCCCCTCCCCATAACTCTGACTTTAAAATAAGTAAAATAAATCTATATATTTTATCTTTAAAATTTTAACTGGTACATGAAATTGTACATATGTAAAGGGTACCATATGATATTTTAATACACGTACACATTGTATAATATTTAAATCAGGTAAATATATATTTATTCAAGCACTTATTTTTATGACAAAATAACTCAAAATGCTTTGATTTTAGCTATGTGAGATGCTGTTTAGAGAACTCAACTAAAATATTGCAGACTCAAGACACATGAAAAGTATGAGATATTTCTTTTTCTGTTGGGCTTTAGGCCTTGTAGGTTAAGAGGCCCAGACCTATCTATCTCTTCACATGGGGTACATCCTAAGGGAGGTGTGAACCTCCTTGGGAAGGCACTCTGTTGACTTTCATTACTTGGCTGGCCTGGGAGGAGAGCTGGCCAGGTAAAGGCAGGTGGCATCTCTAACAAGAAATATACAGTTCTGCCTTCAATGTTGCTGACCCTACGTGGCCACCCCCTCAGCTGAAGTGGTCACTTTGGAAGTTGGGCTGAATGAAGGGCTTTTCAGCTTAGAGCCAATGAGATCTGTGGCTCTGACTTGGGCATCCTTCGACTCCAGGGCAGGTCCATTTCCAGTGATCCAACTCTTGGAAGAGCTGCCAGGGCTCTTCACAAGTTGACTTCTGCTGAAGCCCAGGCTTACCACATTGAAAGCCACTGCAGTGGACTGGCCTGTTGGGTCTCCTTGAGGGCAGATCACTGTACAGATCAGCCATTAATAGGCCTGCCACCCATTGCTTCTGATGCCTAGCTTTCTTTTCCTCCTGGTTTGTATTAAAGCAGACCAGAGGATGCAAGTCAAGGGAGTGCCCAAGTCCCATCTCTAATCTTCGGTGGCCTGAACTACAAGTCTATAGTCACAGGCATGTTCTGTAGTAGTTTTTCTAAGGTAGACAATGCCCATGAGGAAAATTATATTCTCACTTTAAAACTTTGTTTCCCTTTGGTCTGAAAGGGAGGTTTTTTCTACTTACTGTTTACTTCGCTGATGGCAAAGTAAATCTAGCTATGAGATTATAATTTAAGCTCTTATTTTGTCTATGCTATTACAGAAGAATGTTAGTCTTCTCTTTTATAAGGTCTAAAGATTAAATTGTGCGTCCTACAGATTCCTTCATAATATAATTAGTTTCCTACCTTGAAGAGAATAGAGAAATGAAAGAATAAGTTGGGCTTAGAATAGAGAAATGAGGGAACAAGTCCTAGATCGCTTGCTGACAATAGCAATATCACATGAATACTTAGCAAACAGTTTCAACCATTAGATAACAACTTAAGAAAACATTTACCAGAAGGTCCAATGCCTTCTATAAATTTTAAGAATCATGTATTTGAAAACACCTCTTAAGTATCTAACATGGTATAGTTTGCTTAACCAGTAAACTTAAGCACAACCATATACAATATTTTTAGTTCCTTTCTACCAACAAGTATAAAATATATGACGCAGACATTCAGGTCACACAAATTAAAATGTATCTTTGATTAATTTTAGCAGCTTAAATTTATGGACAATCTTATCTATAAGCCAATTAAAATAAAATTCTTAATAAAATTTCACCATGTGGACATACAATATGTACACACATAAAACATAATAGTCCAATATAGCAATTTTAATAATAGCTTTTAAGATCTTTAACTCTTTTTGTAGATTGCCAATTGATTTGAATTGCTTTTTCTTTTTAGTAACCTCAGTTAACCATACTTTCTCTCAGTTGGTACTGTTAATACATTATTGGCTTCATCTGTTTACAGAGCCATCCCAAAGTACTGAATACAATAGAAGTGGCCGCAAAAAGTCCATAGGAACCTATAGGAGGACAACTAATCACAGAACCAACAACACTTTAGTTTTATGGGCAGCAAATCATATATAACTGTGGATGACAAAAGACTTTAAGTCGCCATGTTTAAAATTATAAACTCATCAACCAACAAGAGGTACTTGCTTACTTCACAGTATTTTTGAAAGCACCTGCAGGATTTTACAAGTATTTAACCCTTTAGGCCTCTGGGGCTTTCTCATTAAGATAACTATCATGTCTAGTAACACAAGATCATTAGACTTTTTATTTCTCAAACATTTGTATTAATAGCATTTTCCAGTATAGAAACTAAAATTTAGTACCACATCACATCTTGACAGTACTTCTAATATAATCCAAATAGCCTGATTAGTTGGTGTCTCTATAAGATGAGAGACATAGGTCCTTCGATTTTTTCAGTTGGGCCCAAACTGGAAAAATCAAAGTCCAAGATTTACTGGAAATTTTAGAGACCAGATTGTTTGGAACTTTGATTTTTTGAATGCCTGTCAAGAATGCCAAGAAGGCTCAAAATCCAAAATATCTGGTTGAAATAAGATTCCTTAAAATCATAACATAACATAAACCAAATTTGATCATTGTTACAAGGTGATTATTCAAATCTTTGAAAATAAGCACATATTTAAATAACCCATAGCTCTTCATAAAAATTCAGCTGTTTTTGAACAATTAGAATTTAACAGACATCAAGAGAACATAATAGATTACTTTAACACGTTGCTTTAACAGAGCATCAGATTTTAATTCTATGTGAAAGATAAATTGAGCTTCCTGTGATCTTTTGCTGTGAGGTTTCCTTCCTTTACCTTCTTTCATAATGATGACCATGTTTCTGTGTTTCTGTGTGTAACACATCTTTAAGCATCTTTTGCAGGGCAGGACGAGTGGCAACAAATTCTTTCAATTTCTGTTTGCTATGAAAAGTCTTTATTTCACCTTCATTCACAAATGAGTGCTTTGCAGGATTTAATATTCTGGGATGGCAGTTTTTCTCTCTTAGTACCTGGGCTATGTCTCGTCATTCCCTTCTAGCTTGTAGGGTTTCTGATGAGAAGTCTGCTGTGAGTCTAATTGGAGATCCTCTGAGAGTAATCTGACGTTTCTCTCTTGCACATTTTAGAATCTTTTCTTTATGTTTCACTGTGGTGAGTTTGATTACAACATGTCGTGGTGAGGTTCTCTTTTGGTCATGTTTATTAGGGGTTCTATAAGCTTCCTGTACTAAGATGCCTCTGTCCTTCTCCAAACCTGGGAAATTTTCTGCTAGTATCTCACTAAAAAGGCCTTCTAATCTTTTCTCCCTCTCCATGCCTTCAGGAACTCCTAGAACCTGAATGTTAGGTTTTTTAATAGTATCCTGTAGATTCCTGACAATATTTTTTAGATTTCTAATTTCCTCTTCTTTTCTTTGGTTTGCCTGTTTCCTTTCCTGTTCTCTGTCTTCTAAGTCCGATATTCTCTCTTCTGTTTCACTGACTCTGTTTTTAAGGCTCTCTAATGTGTTTGTCATTTGATCTATTGAATTCTTCATTTCATTATGATTTATAATCACTATCACAGTTTCTTGTTCTACTAGTTGTTTCATTTCATTTTGATTCCTCCTTAATATTTCATTTTCACGAGAGATATTTTCTATCTTGTCCATGAAGGATTTCTGTAGTTCAAGAATTTGTTTTTGAGAACTTCTTAATGTTCTTATCAATTTTTTGAGATCTGCTTCTTGCATTTCTTCTATCTCATCATCTTCATAATCTTGCATTGGGGTGTCTTTTTCATTTGGGGGCGTCATAGTGTCTTCCTTGTTCTTGTTACCTTGGTTTTTGCGTTTGTTGTTTGGCATGTTGGAGATATTTGGTTTCTTCACTGTGGTGTTTTTTTCTTGTTATACTATGGCTCTATATTAAGTGGACTGTCTGCTTTCAATGGAGCCTTAGAGGCTTGAGATGAGTGTGGTCTGAGAGCTCTGTTTGGTTCCTCAGGTTTGAGGTTGTGCCAAAGGTGACACTCCCAGGTTAGGCATGGTAAATCTCTCTTTCTTTCATTTTTTTTTTTTATTCAAAAGGGAAGTAATTCCACACAGCTGAACGTAATTGGAGGTAGTTAGCAGGTGAATGATATACCCACAGGAGCCAGAGATTGGAAGCTCTTTCCCAAGGACCACACAGGGAATCTCCGCTGCCCTCAGTGTGGGCTCCAATTCTCCTGCAGTCTCCCACTGGGTTGCTCAACCATGAGATATTAAATGACCATTCTGTTTGAAAAAAAATTCTTTCATTAACATTCTATTAGCAATGATTCTACATATGTATGGAGTACATTGTGACCATTTATTTTTAGACCCTAGTTTATATATAGAATTTAGACAATGGCTATGAAAATTA
The DNA here is from genome assembly GCF_033115175.1 of Lepus europaeus. Classification (NCBI taxonomy): domain Eukaryota; kingdom Metazoa; phylum Chordata; class Mammalia; order Lagomorpha; family Leporidae; genus Lepus; species Lepus europaeus. The sequence continues at coordinate 11,960,595 of NC_084850.1, forward strand.
ATTGAATGGAAAAATGGCCATTTCATCTATACAGTAAATTTTAAAGTAATCACAGATCATTAAATTTTAGTAGTATAACATTGTAATCATTGATTTGACAAGGGTATAAAACAATGTTTTACAAAACTGTGTTTGTGACAGTACTGAAACTCACAGACATTTGGACATTTGCTCCTTTTTCTTTCTCTTTTGTTTGTTTTTAAATTTTAACTCCTAGATGTAAGGAAGAACATTTGATATTTATGTCATCTGTGTCCAGCTTATTACACTCAACATGGTATTCTCCAGTTGTGTTCATTTTGCTGCAAATGATAGAATTCTATTATTTTTTATAGCTGAATAATATTTTATTGTGTATAAATACCACATTTTCTTTATCCATTCATCTGATGATGGAAACCTTGGTTGATTCCAAATCTAGGCTGAACAGTGCTGCTATAAACATGGTGGTGCACATATCTCTTTGATACATTGTGTTCAAGTCTTAGGGGAATATATCCAATAGTGAGACCACTAGATCATATGGCAAATCTGTTTCTAGTATTTTAAGAAATTGCCACACTGTTTTCCACAGTGGCTAAACTATTTTACATTCCCAGCAACAGTGTATAAATGTTCCCCTTTGTCCACATCCTCACCAGCAATTGTTACTCTCTGTGTTTTGAATTTTAACCATTCTGACAGGGATGAGGTGATAACTGACTGTGGCTTTGATTTGCATTTTCATCATGGCTATTGATTTTGAGCATTGAGTATTGTTGGCCATTTGTATGTCTTCTTTTGAGAACTGTCTATTGACATCTTTTGCCAGTTCTCAGCTGAACTGTGTTTTTCTTGTTGAGTTTTTTTTAAAGTTGCTGATATATCTGGGATATTAATCCGTTTTCAGACAGGTGGCTTGCAAATATTTTTCCCATTCTGTTTGATGCCCCTTGACTCTATTGATCATTTCCTTTGTTGTCTGAAAGCTTCTGAGTTTGAAATATCCCCATTTGTTTAACTTGTGTTTGTTGCCTGTGCTT